>NC_133123.1:223342057-223650343 GCF_033568475.1 Henckelia pumila | reverse complement strand
AATATTTAAAATTTTATTTTTGGTCCGGTCAAAAATTGTTTTTGATTGGTTCACGAGATTTCGGATCGAATTGTTCGAGTCCGTAAATTTTAAAATTGATTTTGGAAAAATTTGAATTTTTGGAAAATTTTAATATTTTATCCGTAAATTGAATTTTGAAATCAATTATTTTGGTACAATTGATGATAAGATATGATCTTATGATATATTAAGTAAAATATGATTTTATTTGTAAAATTGGATTTTATAGATAAAATATGATTTTATTTGATATAGAGATAAAATATGATTTTATATGTGAAATGAGATTTATATATAAAATATGATTTTATCTTGTTTAAATTTGAATTGCCACAGCATGTTATCCAATAAATTAATTTTGAATTAAATGTTATTGGATAAGGATGATCGATTGCCATGACCAATTTTGTAGGTGTATGTTAGGAATTTACATTTTGTCTTTATTATTGTTGGTTTTATTAATGGGCCTGGTTTATGGCCCGATATGAATGTCATATGTAATAAAAGTGGGCTTGGTTTATAGCCCGTTCCCACCCCCTAAAAATGTATCCCCTACTTGTCATTGTTATTTATTGTAAATACATTAGATTTAGTGGGAGATCAAGATTTGAAGATGGTGGGCCCAGCAGATAATGAAGACTGAAGAAATGTAAATTGGAAGCATATGTAATAGGATTGCATTTGCATACTGCATATTACCTAGGATTGGACTAAGACCCGTGATTGGCAACCACGGGTCAATTAGAAATGGAATCGATCATCCTATATAATATGTGATATTATGATTGTATGCATGTTTAGACATAAATTGCGTGAATCCGGCAATGCATGCAATAAATTAAATATGATGAGACAAATATTTTTATAAATAAAATCCCTCATTTTAAATATGATTTAAAATTTATATCAAGATAAATAAAGGAAATTTAAATATTGTTTAAATGTTCCTACCTTCCATCAACGGTCAATGTATGTGATGCTACCCGCGGATACGGTCCGGCTCATATTATTGGGGGGGCCCGTCCGTCGGAAAGCTGTACATTGGATCGACAAATGTTGTAAGTTGGGTGGAACTCCCATGAGATCGGCTCATATTATTGGGGGATCCACATGGCGACCGTCCATCACAACTTAATATTGATGGGTCATCTTGACATGTCACTTTAAACGGCGTCATATTATTGGGCCCTTATTGGACATGAGGTAAACACATGGGGGTTGCTTTGGAAGCAATTGGGCTCTACCTTTTGAGAATTATGGTTGGCTGATATTATTCGGGACCATAAGTTTGTCAATTGGACTCCATGTTCTCACTAAGGAAAAAGTTTCCCGTTTTTCACTAGAGGGTGGTGAAATCGTTAAAATAGTGGGAGTGAGATTCATAAAATTAAATTCGCCTATTTTATGTCTTAGTAAATTGTATAAACAATCTTTTATATGTCTGTTTTTCTTTTCAGTATTTCATACAATGAATTCGCGAAATCCATTATTCTCGATCCTCGAACAAAACAAGTTGACTGGCGCCAACTATACGGAATGGTTCCGGAAGTTGAAGATTGTCTTAACTTCGGAGAAAATGCTCTACGTGTTAGAGAAAGCACCTCCGAAGGAAGCACCAGCTGACATAAGTCCGGAGGAATTGGCCAAACTTGATGCATGGTGTGACCATGACATCAAGACCAAATGCTATATGCAAGCCTCGATGTCTGATGAACTCCAGAGGCGATTTGAGGACACGGTGAATGCTGCTGACATTCACACGCAACTCAAGGAACTTTTTGGGGCTCAGTCGAGGGCTGAAAGGTTCGCTACTGTTAAGGAGTTGATGACGTGCCGCATGCGTGAAGGGACTTCGGTCCGTGATCATGGGGTACGAGTGATTTGGCTCATACAGAAGTTAGCGACCCTTGATTTGGTGTTGGAGCATGAACTCAATGTGGACTTGCTGCTTCTATCTCTTCCTTCTTCATTTGATGGATTCGTGATAAATTTTAATATGAACAAGATAGAGGCCACCCTTGAAGAGATGGTCAATATGCTCGTTACATATGAATCCACACTTAAGAAGGATAAGCCAGCTTTCTTGGTGGGCTCCTCATCTTCTGCTAAGAAAGGGCCAAGTATGAAGGGCAAGAAACGTTCTGCCCCACCCAAGAAAGTGGAACCCGAGAAGAAGCAAAAGACAAAGGCTTCAAACAATGGAAAATCCAAGGATGTTTGCCATTACTGCAAGAAGCCGGGTCATTGGAAGCGCAACTGCAAGGAGTATCTTGAGCAGTTAGGAACTGCAAAGGGTATGTTCTATATCGAAATAAACATGTCACTTAATACAACTTCTTGGGTATTGGATACCGGATGTGGATCTCACATTTGCAATGATTTGCAGGTGATGACAAGAAGTCGCAGGCTTAGAATGGGTGAGACCCAGCTGAGGCTCGGGAATGGTTCCAGAGTTGAAGCTACGGCCATTGGAGATGTTTGTTTGATTTTGCAGAATGGTTTTAAATTATTGTTGAGAGATGTTTTATTTGTGCCAGATTTAATTAAAAACATTATTTCTATTTCTATGCTTGATAGAGATGGTTATTCTTGTAATTTTGTGAATGGGATTTGCAATATTTACAAGAATGAATGTTTAATTGGAAATGGACAACTTGAAAACGATCTATACAATTTAAAACTAAAAGACGTTCCAGTGAATTGTATTGACAAACCGGCGACAACAAACAAAAGGAAAATCGATAGTCAAACCCGGCAAACCTTTGGCACGCTAGACTAGGTCATATTTCCTCAAGGAGGATGAACAAGCTAGTGGGAGAGGGCATGTTTGATATGTCTGATATTAACTCTCTACCTACTTGTGAATCCTGCCTAAAAGGAAAAATGACTAAATCTCCTTTTAAGGGGAAACCTGAGCGTAGTCAGAATCTGTTGGATTTGAACCATACAGATGTTTGTGGTCCATTTAGAGTAGGGACTCAACATGGCCACACCTACTTCATTACCTTTACTGATGATTATTCAAGGTATGGGTATTTATATTTAATGAAATATAAGTCTGAAGCATTTGAAAAGTTCAAAGAATTCAAGGCTGAAGTAGAAAACAAGCTAGGTAAAAGTATTAAAGCACTTCGATCGGATCGAGGTGGAGAATACTTGAGTACCGAGTTTTTGGACTATCTAAAAGAGAATGGGATTCTCTCTCAGTGGACTCCTCCTATGACACCACAGCTTAATGGTGTATCGGAGCGTCGTAATCGAACTTTGTTGGACATGGTTCGATCTATGATGAGCTTCACTGAGCTTCCACCTTCGTTTTGGGGCTATGCGCTTGAAACGGCGGTATTGTTGTTGAACAACGTCCACACTAAAGCAGTGGACAAAACACCATACGAGTTATGGAATGGCAAAGCTCCTAAGTATTCGTACTTGAGGATTTGGGGATGTCCTGCTTACGTGAAGCGGACAGTGGGAGATAAGTTGGATAGTCGATCCAGCTTATGTTATTAGGGTATCCGAAGAATTCAATCGGATATTATTTCTATTATCCTGCTGAAACAAAGGTGTTTGTTTCTAGGAATGCCACCTTCTTGGAGAAGGAATTCTTATTGGATAAGAAAGGCGAGATGATGGAACTCGAAGAAGTTCGAGAAGAACCCGAAATACAAAATAACGATCCTACACCTCAGGAACCATTGCTGGACACGCCTGCACCTAGAAGATCCGAAAGGACTTCTAGACCTCCAGTTCGATATGGTCTTCTTCTTGAAGGGGATCAAGATGAACCCGACATTGGATGTGATCCAAGAAACTTCAAGGAAGCAATTTCTGATGCGGATTCGAATTTATGGCTTGAAGCTATGCAGTCAGAATTGGATTCGATGCATACAAACCAAGTTTGGTCTTTAGTAGATCCTCCCGATGGAATTGTTCCGATAGGGTGCAAATGGATCTACAAAAGAAAGCTTGGGCCTGATGGTAAGGTATTGACCTACAAGGCGCGATTGGTGGCGAAAGGTTATACTCAAAGGCAAGGAGTTGACTATGATGAAACCTTTTCACCAGTTGCTATGTTCAAGTCCATAAGAATCCTTATTGCCATAGCTGCATGGTATGACTATGAGATATGGAAAATGGATGTGAAGACTGCTTTTCTTAATGGAGACATTAAGGAGGAAATCTATATGAAGCAGCCTGAGGGGTTCACATCCATGGGAAGCGAGCATAAGGTATGCAAGCTTCAGAGATCAATTTATGGTCTAAAACAAGCATCAAGAAGTTGGAACCAGAAATTTGATGAAACAATAAAAGATTTTGGTTTCATCAAGAACCCGGAGGAACCGTGCGTGTACAAGAAAGTAGTTAAGGATGCTGTGACATTCTTAGTACTTTATGTTGATGACATCCTACTCATTGGGAATGATGTAGGGATGTTGCAGTCAACAAAGATATGGTTATCAGGTAGATTTTCGATGAAGGATTTGGGAGAGGCATCCTACATTCTTGGGATACAGATCTATAGAGATAGGTCTAAGAGAATGATAGGACTCACTCAATCAACCTACATCGATACCATATTGAAACGGTTTTCAATGGATGGGTCCAAAAGAGGACATCTACCCATGTGTCATGGAGTTTCTCTATCCAAGTCTATGTGTCCCAAGACTGATGAAGAGATAGAGAATATGACACATGTATCATATGCGTCAGCTATAGGTAGTATCATGTATGGGATGATATCTACCAGACCGGATGTAGCATTTGCTCTGAGTGTCACGAGCAGATATCAGTCTAATCCTGGTCAAATGCATTGGAAAGCCGTGAAGGACATTCTTAAGTACTTGCGAAGGACTAAGAATATGTTCATGGTTTATGGAGGACGAGAACTCAAATTGGAAGGCTATACCGACTCTAGCTTCCAAAGTGATGTGGATGACTCGAAGTCAACCTCTGGATTTGTGTTCATGCTCAATGGCGGTGTTGTCTCTTGGAAGAGTTCCAAGCAGGACACCACAGCGGATTCCACCACTGAGGCTGAATACATTGCAGCATCAGCTGCTGCTAAAGAGGCCGTTTGGATGAGGAAGTTCGTCCAAGAGTTGGGCGTCATTCCTGAATTTGTTGGTCCAGTCCCGGTGTACTGTGACAACACGGGTGCCGTTGCTCAAGCAAAGGAACCAAGGTCTCATCAAAGATCCAAACACGTACTGAGGAAATACCACATAATCCGGGAGATTGTGGAAAGAGGAGACATCATTGTCGAACGAGTGGCCTCTGCAGACAATATCGCTGATCCGCTTACTAAGCCCTTGCCAGGACCATTGTTTGACAAACATCGCGAAGCAATGGGTCTACGTAGTATGACTAGTTGGCTATAGGGCAAGTGGGAGATTGTAAGAGTGGGTGCCCAGTGAGTCAACTGTGTGGCTATGGGCTTTGATGACTCTTTGTATAAACAATCTTTTGTTTAATATTATTTACACTTTTATGGCAATGACTTTATATTACTTCATATTGTTATATTGTGATATACTATTGTTGTTTTGATAAAGACCTTGAATATACTATAGTGTATGTAAGATGTGGTAGAACATGGAGATGTCTATCATGAAATACATCTTATAGTCACTGTATATTCTAAAAACCGTTCCTAGTCGATTGAGCCGTCCGATAATAAGGATAAGGATCGCTCGAGTTTGAGACTAGCATTTGCGATGCGGAGTACCACGTTTCATTGGTAGGGAACATAGAGATGTTCGAAGCATGCAAATGGATATTCATAGGATGAATAATCGAACTACCCTATCCGGACTTTCCAAGTGGTTATCACTTATCGAGTGGATTAAGTCCGCGGTTTTGGTTGTACACCATTAGTCCTTACGACTTGAAACATCATGGAGACTCTATATGCTAGTGCTGTGCTTTGACTCGTTTACCGACTCTATGGGGGTCATCAGGTGTCGAGATTGGGTACAGTTACGACACATATAGGAGTCAATGCATTGTTGTCAAGGATTCACCACATACTTGCGAGTATGGATATCCTATGCGATCTGAGGAGATATTAGTGTGACAAATCTCTGGCCAGAGTACTTGATGTGATTTAAGAAATGGTTTCTTAGTAGCACATGCGATGTCACTAATTTGATCTTCAAGATGTATTGCATAGTTATCGAATCTTGAGCGACTCTCGATATACCAATGGTTGTTGATTCGATCGGGATATTTGGATGAAGGGACCGTACTGTACGCTAACCAAAATCTACTGGTTCTTGTAGGCACTATCAGTGATACCTAGGGAATCATGGGGCGATGTTGCTAGGCGCTTTACCATGATTCGTTGGGCAAGTCGGAAAGTGTTGTTCCGAGTCACAAGGAGTTGTGAGCCCACGGCTAGCTGTATCCCTGAACCATTGAGGGTCACACAGTGTAATGGAGTTTTAATCCCCGTTGAGATAGTTAAATTTAAAGAGTTAAATTTAATGAACTAAGAAGTTGGACTTCTTAAATAAGAGTAAGGGAGTAGGATTTCCTAAAATGACATAGGGATGGACATTTTTGGAAACCACTGAATTCGGATTCAGGAAAATTTATTTTGACTTTAAAATGTGCAAAAATGGTTTCTGTGCACATTGGTGAAATCAGTTCATCAATCGGAGTCACGATGAATTTTATATTAATTTCTGAACGAGCGGGCTTTGCTTGTCGGGCCCCAGCTTATGACTAATGGGCCCTAAGGTGTTAGTGGCCTGCATTATAAATAAGTTATTTCAGTACAGAAATTAAAAACATCAGCTCATTATTTTGAGAGAGAAAAATCGAAACCCTAGCCTCTCCTCTAGAATAATCGGCCGAACCCCTGCCTTGCTCTGCCCGAGAAAATTCCGGTCTGTGATTTTGAATTGCAGTCTGGAATAGCGAATCAGATTCGTTTATTCTCTTCGCAGAAAACTTCTGATAGATTTTCTAGTGCAATCTATCAGAGGGATTAAACCTCTGTTCGTGGACCTGATTGAAGGAGTTCATCGGTTCCAGGGAGAGACAACAAGAGCAGATAAAATCTGTTGGTGTCCAGTAATCTCGTTGCGAGATTGGAGGTAAAATTTAATAACTGTTATTTGAATTTTACACACACAATAATTTAATCGTTAAACGGTTGATACCCACACCATGGAATTGTTCCATGATAAAATTTTTAAACTTCCGCTGCACCGGGTATCAATCGTGATTGATCTGACCGCCAGTTTTTTCCAACAAATATGTTTTGTCCAAAAAGGCAAAAAGAGGGAGATTGAAAAGAATATTTTATTTCTAAAATTCCTTAAGCCTAAAAAGATTTTATTTAAAAGTTTTTTGTCTTTCTTGGACATGAAGTAACTTTGAGATAACTTGTTTAAAATATTTATTTCCTTAATTAGGTAGATTTGAGATATTATTAATCTTATTTTAATATCTATCTATCTCATATCTAATTGATCTCTTTCTTATTTTTATAGATTTGATATGATCAAATCAAGAAAAATTCTACGCTTACAAGGAAACAAATATGAGAAGGATTTTTTGGCTTTATATATGAAGGAAATCGTGTACTTTAAGGCAGTGTTTGGTAGCCATGATAAGATGGGATTGGGGGTGTGTTAATTTTTAACCATTGTTTGGTAGCATTTATACTAAAACAAGCCTATCTATTTGTATCATGATAAAATGATATTATAGGTTGTTAAATAAACCATCCTCACCCCCTAGTATAACTTCATCATATCTTTATCAATTGTAAAAATTTCAATTATGTCCTTTCCTTCCAACCAATAAACCACACATCCAAGTTTCATTCTTGTTCTAGCCGACATTGAAGGAGAGGAGTGGGCTCATTAGGTTTCTTTCTCTCACGCTGAAGATTTCGAAAGCAGGTAAATCCGCTCAAAAAATATTTTTCACGAGAATGTTGACAGTGATGTGGATTCAAAAAATTGTGTAAGTCTCTCACGGTGAATATTCTGATAGTAGGTAATTTTATTTTCTTGTTAAAGGTGCAGAAATTTTCAGTTGACAAGAGGAACCTTGCTGTTTGGGTAAATCTCTTGAAAATCTTTTTTTCTAATTTGTTCGAATATTGAAATTTACGGTACTCTATTTTTCCATCTATTTGTTTTTCTTAATTTTGCGGGTTTAGATCTGTTTTATCAAATTTTATTCGAGATGGGGGTGACATTTTTGTGATCGATTGTTTCCAATTTCCGTTGACAAACCGACCAGTATCTCGCCTATTGTCTCAAAATTTTATTACAGATCAATATTGACAAAAAAACACTTTTTTTAAAAAATAAACTGGAATGGCTTTTTTTTGTTGTTGATTGTGACATGATTAACGTGATTGTGATATCAACACTCACTGCAAGAATTTCATGAAGCTTCACATCCCAACTGTATATGCATACTAATTCAATAATTGTTTTTGTTTATTTGGTTGCTTCATATCACGCATTAGTTGGTCACATGTATATTATTCAGCACCCATTGTTACATGTGATAAATGCAAAAATGGGAAAAAATGGTATTGAGACCAAATTCCTTTCCTACCTTATGTTTGCTGAAATGGGGAAAATGCATACATGGATGACCTCATTTTAATTTAGTGGTGCATATCCCAAATCAAAATTCTCTCATTTTTACGTCGATGACAAAAAAAAACATATTTGATTTGCTTCATCTTACTTTGTCAGATCTTTTTTTACTTACCTTTTGAAATGTAATTTAGTGTGAAGTATCTTGGAAGATGACCATTAAGCGTAGAAACGTTGTACTTTTTATGATGCTGCACCAAATCCTGTGTCAGTCCTTCTTGATTTTGTTACTTTTGAGACGACATCGAAAAAAAATGTGTAAGATGACTTTGTGGTATTCGTAGAACAACAGCCTTGTATAGCATGACACAGAGAATAAATGTGCAAATGAACCATTTGCATAGGATTACTGAAGTAGGGGATGTTCAGTGTGTGGTGAACTTAAGAATGAATAGGAATGCATTTGCACGATTTTGTTTCTTACTAACTCATGTTGGAGTGCTAGTCGAGTCTAGATATGTCCGTATTGAAGAGAAGGTCGCAATGCTTTTGTAGATATTTGTTCATCACAAGAAAAATCGAGTTGTTGGTCATGAATATGTACGTAGTGGACATACAATCAGCACCTATTTCCATGAAGTGCTCCAATCTATCCTCATGTTACATCCCATATTACTAGTCAAACCATCTCCTGTTGACGATACTTGCACTGACGAATCTTGGAATTGGTTCAAGGTAACCTCAAACCATGTTTAATTATTGGAATGATAAATTTATACAGATTATGATAATAACATTCATAAATGTAAATTTTTATTACTAAATTGTAGGGATGTAATGGTGCATTGGATGGAACATATGTCAGTGTACATGTACCTACCACGAAGAAGGCACAATATAGAACAAGAAAAGGCACTATCGCAGTGAACATTATTGGGGTTTGCGACCGTGACATGAAGTTTATATATGCACTTACGGGGTGGGAGGGATCTGCATTAGATGCTAGAGTTCTTCGCGATGCCTTGACTGGTGACGATGTTTTTAAGGTTCCAAGAGGTAGTTCATCATCTAATTTATACTATTAACTACGAAATATAATTTAATGTGATTTCTTCCTTATGTTTTGTTCAACATGTACTGTTTGTGACAGAATCAATTATTTTCTTATTTTTAGGTTGTTATTATCTATGTGACAATGGATAGGCCAATGTCGAGGGATTTTTGACTCCCTACAGACGAGTATGTTACCATAGGGATGCTTGGGAAAACCGTGCAAGTGGTCCACAAAATTATAGGGAATTATTCAATTGGAGACATTCTCAATCACGAAACGTGATTGAAAGAGCCTTCGGTTTGCTGAAAAAACGCTGGGCCATATTACGAAGTCCTTCGTTCTATCCCTTAAAAATGCAAAACATAATCATATTGGCTTGTATGTTGTTGCATAACTTCATCAGGTATGAAATGCCCGAAGATCCCATTAAGGAAGTGAACGATGAGGTTGTCAGTCCGGGCCATGAGATACAAGATGATTTCATCAATAATTTTGAGTCATCGGATGTCTGGGATACATGGACGGAGAACTTTTCTATGTCAATGTGGAATAGTTTTAATTAATTGCATCCAATTGTTGTACTTGTTTACGTTTCATGTTGTTTCGCTTTTGAACAAGTTTGAACTAGTGTACGTGTTTTGTTTGATGTTATTTCAATTCTGAAGAACCTTGAACGAGTTTGAAAGTAGTGTTCTTGTTGCATTTGATGTTTTTAAATTTCAGAACTAGATTGAAGTAATGTAATTGTGGCATTTGATGTTTTGAGTAATTCCACCTGAGTTATTTTGTATTCAATTGTAGTTAATATATATATATATATATATATATATATATATATATATATATATATATAAAATGTGGTTGCTAGGTATTGACTCTTTAATTAAATTAGTCTTTGGGTTGTATTTTGCACAGAAATAGGACAACCAGATAATCATGGAAAGTGGAGCTACTGTTGAGAGCCGTGTCGGCAAACAAAAAAAAACTGATAAGACTAGATGTACTTGGAGTGAAAGTGAAGAACAAGTTCTGGTACAAGCATTGAAAGAGGCTTCTGTTGAAGTTTGGAAGAGTGGAAATGGGTTTCGGCCAGTGTACTTAGGTTTTCTTAAAAAATGTTTTGAAAGCAGCATTCCCTGACACAAATTTGTGTGGCAATCCACATATTCACTCCAAAGTTCATGTGTGGAAGAAACTGTATGGTTCTCTAGTTGCCGTCTTAAGTAAAAGTTGAGTCGGATGGAATGATACCGGAAAGACAATCGAAGCATCAAGCGACATGTGGGAAGCACTGATTAAGGTACTTTAATTAAAGTACATGACATTATGTGAAAAAAAAACTACTGAACTTATTTTAATGTTCTCGAATTTGTAGGCAGACAGCAATGTACGTACAATTAGGCACAAGAGGTGGACATACTATCATGATTGGGTAGAAATATTTGGAAATGATCGGGCAACTGGCGATAAACGTGACCACTTTGTCGCTACAGTTCAACAAGTACTGTCAATGACTCCTGATGTTCCAAACAATGAAGAGATGTGCCTGGATGATTTATTTTTCGCCGATGAGGGAGATGGCGAGTCGATGTCCAAACCAGTCACACCATCATCCAACCCAGTGGCAAATGCAAAATCGAAAGGTAAGAAAAGGAAGAAAATGGATGATGATGATGATGCTATTGTGGAAGCCATAAATAACTTTGCTACCATCATCAACAATAGAATTATAGAACTAATCCAACAAATGGCAACCCAGAAAGTTTTGGATGAAGAAAAGATGTCTATTGCACAAGACAATGTGTTGAAGGTGATGGTAACAATTCCTGAGTTGACTGAAGACGAGAAAGTAACTGTGACCGAGATATTGGTGGACAACCATGCCAAATTATCGTTGTTCTTACGTTATGGTCATGGTGGAAGGTTGAGCTTAGCGAGACGATTGTTGAGAGATGCTTGAAGAAATTATTTTTCCTGCCACGTGTTTAGGTTGATTATATATTTTCTGCAAGAAAGTGTTTGGAAGCTCTAAAGTTTTTGGAAGTAGTAAACTTATTTTGTTGGAAGCTCTAAACCTTGTGTTGCCACACATTTTTAAACCACTTTGAGATTGAAATTATTTTGTCAAAAACAGATTATTTCAATCTGGCATATTATTAACTGTAGCATGACACAATTCTAAGTTGATCAATGTTGGAAATGGAATTTGATAAATCTGTTAATGATGGACCATGTGATTCAATGTATTTGATTGCATCAATATTTTTTATTTATTGTATCCTACAGTAGCTTCTACATGGAGCATCATTGACTTGGTATCCCTTATTATGTGATGCAGTACTTCCGAAGTGGAGTGAACTTGAAAAAAAATATGTATGTATGTTTCTTGGGTGTTTATAGTATGAGCTATGTGTAAGGATGCTTCATTACATGTGTAAGGAATCTTGACCGTTGTGTTAGTGGGTTGCTAGGAATATTGATCTTTGTGTTAGAGGGTTGCTAGGAATCTTGACCTTTGTGTTAGTGGGTTTTACGTGAATGGGGACTGGTCGCAGCTCAATTAAATATGAAAAGAAAAAGAATGCATTAATTCTTAATTTCCAATCCAGAGAACTTAACAAAAAGCAACTGCATTATATGTTCACACCACAACTAATGTGAAACACCAAAATAGAATACTAGTATTGTCCAAACAACCATCGAGTACATGTACGACGAGAGTACATTGTAAAATAACAAAAAAGATGGTTTCAAGACATCATAGATTAGCTAATGATACAACTATTTCAACCAATCGATCCCTTTGACGTGTCGACAACAACTGGTAAACACTTACTAGCTTCCACAGTTGTAGCACGCTTCCTCACCACATTAGTTTCCCCAAAAAGGTTACGTTTCTTTCTTGGAGCATGGTTCATCAGTTCACCGTAGTATTTGTCGGCCAAAGGGTCGAAAGACTTTGTTTTGGGGGCTGCTGTCTTCGATGAAATTGAAGGAGGCATGTCCACGAACTTTTGACTCGGTGGTGCCTCTTGCGGTTGAAGCTGGTTCTCGAGTTTGTCATCCGATATGAGCGATACCACATGAATTACATACTTGCTCGTCACAGAAGCTTGAGAGGAATTAGTGAAACTCTCTGCCATTTTGGAACCTGCAGATCAAGAAGAAAGCAACGTGCTTGTTTGAGATTTACACAACAAATCCATATGTAAACATTGCCCTTTAATAGACAAGAAAATGCATTTATTACACTCACATCTACCAAAATAAATGTCATATCTTCCAAGATGTAAAAAGTTGATGGATTTGATATTGTAGACAAAAATAGGTCAACACCTACACAATGCACACTCAGTTGAATTGAACGTGACAACTTAATAACAGTAAAAATCTCATCTTATACACAGATATACCCACTCCCACCAAACCACATTTACTATACCCAATTTTCACCCCTCTCGCCTGTAAACCAGAACAAATTTCCCATTTCAGAATTAATGCCCCAAGATTAACCCAAACTAAATGGAGAATCTGGACTGTCTCCATTTTAATTCTTCACAAAAACTAGTTTTAACACAAACTCAAAATAATATAATGAAACTAGATAAAAAATAAAAATAAAAAACTTGGCACAGTCCAAAATCAACCACTTAAGAAAATGAAGAAAAAAATCTCAATGAGGACAATTAAATAAGTAGATGTGCATTTAAAGCTTGCATTTTACATGAAACTAAGGAAGAAAAGGCACAAAATGGGATAGGTTGGCAAAGACCTTCTTTGGTGCAATGCTTCTGCATGAATATCAAGCTGCTACTATCGAGGAAGATCATTTTCTACTCTGTAACAAAGAACAAACTAAACCAAGATTAAAAGAGCAACCAAGTACTTTAGATGCAAGTATATTATCACATATATATTATGAGTTATACTCCGACTTCCCTAAACGGCCAACTGGATTGAAAATTGTGTATTCATCGAACTTCTGCGCATATCCGAGAAATCGATTCCGGACCTCTTTGGACTTGATCTCAACAAATATCACCAAGTATGGAAAATGAATATAATGAATATAAGTATTAAGAAAACATCAAATATATACTGCTCAAATTACAATAAAGACATAGTTTAAATATATTGCTCAAGCATTACTTAATTGCATAATGTATACATGTGGTTGAAAGTGAATGCCAATGAATAATTGAAGATGTAGTTCAAGTATACTGCTCAAATTACAGTGGAATGTGTTTTGACCATTCTAAATATATACTAGCATGAAGAAAACTAAATAACATCCAAACATTAAAAATCCAAATACGTTTAAATATCAGAACAAAATATCATTAAAAAAGAGTCAATGACAAGAGTTACAACCTAAAACATCATTGCTCCACGTCTTCTACATTACTACACCATGATATTACATAACAATAAATATACACATCACGTATGGTGTGTACTTACTTAAAAACCACAATAACAAAGATGAAAAATAACATTAAGAAAAGCACTATGCAAAAGAACCCATAACAACAACAAACTTGTTCCACAGTTAAAGGTGTGTGATCCAATGCATCATTACGGATCACATCCGTGCTTGATGGCTGCATCGGTTGGGTTTTAATCTGTGGTTCCGTTTCCACCGTATCGGTATTCTTTGTAGTAACGAAATGTGCGCTTGAAGATCCAGGCTGTGTGTGTGTGTGTGCCGATGTAGCCTATTCGTACAAGGGGAGTTCGGATTTGGTCCCCAATTAGAATCAGTTTCAATTTTTTATGACGGATCCTCATTCCCATAACAGTTTCTCAAATTATATTCATCATACCAATAGAATCGGTTACGATGTTTCAAACCTGCTGGACATATAAAATAATAGTGCTCAGGCCGAGTCGAATGTTCACCCGCTTTACGTAGTAGCATCAACCCATTGCCGCATTCGCATTGTGGTGGTGTCTTCACTTCCATAAAAGCTAAGCAAAAATTGAAAAATATGTGGTTAATTAACTATGAGAAGGATTGTCAATAAATAGTTCCAAAAATTCATGTTAAACATTTCTAAATTCCTTAGAATCGGAAATGAACGTTAAGTAAAAACCGAAACAGGGTCTTTGATTCATAATCCAAATAGAAAACGAGCTAAATATTCAATTGAGTATAAATAGAGATAAACCATGAACCCATACAAACGTTTCAAAAAATTAAAAAAAAACTAACTTCGTTCGAACAAAAGATTTGTTAGAGCCATTTCATCAAAAAAATCACTTTGTTCGAATAGAAGATTTATCTTGGGTAGAAATAAACAGAGAATTTGTTAACCACAAATATGTCATCAAAAGATTTCTTACAATCACCATACGTTTCAAAAAAAAAATTTTAAAAAAAACAACTCACTTTGTTCGAACAACCATGAACCCACACAAACGGAACCTTCACGTGAGTATAGGACTGACCTGAAATATCAAAGATCTGGAGATTTTCGAGCCCTCTTTGTAGATCGACGCAACGAGAGTTGAAGAGAATTTTCGGTTGGATAGGGTTTTCTAAATGAACGGGAAGAACATTGGGGGAAGAACTTAAATGTAGTTATTAATTTAATTAGAAAAAAGGGTATTTTTGGTACATGATCAATTATAGACTCTTACTTAATCTTCCTCTTAAAAATCAAACCAAACACAATATTATTTTCAACACAAGTTACTAATCTTTGACAATCATATCTTTTATCATCCATTTACTAATCATTCAATTATCTCATCTCTTGTATCAAACACTGCGTAAGAGTAAGAGATAGATGGACCAAGAAAGATTTTGTGAAAGCTTTTGTGCGTACAACCTTGAGAGAATTCTGAAGAATCTTTGGAGCTTGATTTGGTCGTATCTTGCCTTGAAGCCTTGAAGAACGCTTGAAGATCAAAGATTGAATATTGTGCTGCTCATTAAGTTTTGGCATCAAGGATTTTTCACCTTGCTTCGTTTTTCTTATCTATCTTGAATAGAATTTTTAGGAGATTTTTTATTCTTTATTTTCTCACATGTTTTGAGAAAATTTATTTTTTAAATAATTAACTGGTGCATCTGAAAATTTAGTCTCCTTGAATTTTGAAAATTTATTTTTGAAATAATTAACTGATTCTTCCAAAATTGTGTGGAAGTCGATTACCAGAACTTCAATCAGATCAAACAAAGACACTCAAAATGATTGATTTTGATCCAAATATTCGTGAAAGAGGTTCGAGAAAATACTATTTAGATGGTGTTTTTTCCAACCTCGCGAACATGAATTTACATAATCATTAATCCAAGGAACTTTGAGAAGATTTAATCGTACGTGGTTTGATGAATTTAAATGGTTGGAAAAAAGCATAGAAAAGGATGCATCATTCTGGCTTTATTGTTATCCTTTCAAGAATTAGTTGGGTAACCAAGGAGGTGGTGATACTTTTGTCATTGAGGGTCTTAGAGATTGGAAAAATTAACATAAACTTCATAAGCATGAAGAAGGACATAACAGTTCTCATAGAAGAGCTTTGAGTAAATGCCAAAATTTACTCAATCAAGCGCAACATATTGAAAGAAATTTAGCTAGAGCATCTGAACAAATTAAAGGAGACTAAATTATAGAATTCGGCTTAATGCAAAAATTGATTGCATTAGATGGCTTTTGGCACAAGGACTCCCTTTTCGTGGGAATGATTAATCTCAAAATTCAATCAATCAAAGAAACTTTCTCAAGCTTTTACAATTTCTCGCGCATCGTAACGAGGAAGTGGGAAGAGTTTCGTTTGATAATACTCCTTGTAATGATAAGTTAATATGTCACAACATTCATAATGATATTATTAGATTTTCATTTATATTTATATATATATATATATATATATATATATATATATATATACACACACTAGAAAAATGTACGTGCGTTGTACGTAACAATAATTTTATTTGATTGAGACCGAAGTTATCAAATTTTGAATGTAATCAAGTGTTAAATTTTTTACGGGCAAGTTCAAACTTCAGTCACTATGATTCAATATCTAATTTGTTAGGATCGAAATATGTGTAGAGGGGGGGTGAATACACAATTAAAAAATTTCAGAGTACTTCGATCTGATTTGTTAGAATCAGATGAAAGTTTTATTAACTTTTGATCTGCTTGAAAGATTCTGACCAAGTCAGGCGGAAATAATCTTCCTTGCAGATTGAACAGTAGAGAGATAGATTTGTTTCTGGATGTTCGGAGATGAATTCTCCTACGTCACCCCTTCTTCTGTTTTCAGAAGGATTCCACTAGAAGACTTTGACTTATACAATCCCTTTGTACAAATCCAATCCAATCAATCTTTTGAAAGGAACTCCTAGCAATATTCTAACTCAAAGCAGAACAAATTTTCTACTTAAAGTTTACAAAATGAAGCAACAGAGTATGCTTCGTTGATTTGATCTGGAAAGCTATATGACTTTGATCTGGATCGAATTGAAATATTTCTTTGAGCTTTGATTGATCTGGGAGATATTATAACTCAGAGTATCGAGACTTTGATCTGATAAGTTTCTGGGTTTGAGTGAAGGCTATTTCAAAATTCGATTGCTTTGTAATTTTCACTCCTTGGTCTCGTATCTTCAATCTTCGAAATACTTATATATATAGTCATCAAAAAGTAATCAGTGAGCCGCCAACACTTTCTGATTTTGAGCCGCCAGCATATCTCATAAATGGCTCACAAATCTTGACTTAGAGTGAAGGCCGATCAACGTTCAAAATCTCATTAAATGAGTTTGTCGTTTTCTTCAATGATAGCAACGGGTAGATTTCTGACAAGGCTTCGATCTGGTTGTTGACCATTTTAGATCTTGTGTCAATCGCTCCGGTGTAGTTTGATCTGTATCACGTTACTTTGATCTGGCAACTTTCATAGAGATCTTTATTCTTTAATATTTGATGGGTCCGATTAATTTATTTACTTGGTTTTGTTTTGACTTTGTAATCACCAAAATTTTAGAGTTTGATTCTCCAACAATTTCCCCCTTTTTGGTGATGTCAAAACCAAGTTAATATCCGGATTGAAAATATGAAGACTATTATCGAATAAATTTTCAAAAAGATTTCTGTCATAGATCAAATAATAATTTTAGACAAAATAAATGTCGAAAATTAATAGTTCCTTGACTTGATCTGCTTGTATTTGATTTTCTTCTGATCTGAGAGTTTTTACTTCTTTCCCTTGCCTTTGGCTCTTGACTCAGTAACTTTTTTCCCCTTTTTGGCATCACCATGCTCGGATAAAAGATCCACGATAACAGTGAGCTGGGTACCAAAAGTGTCATGAATCTGCTTGTTATTAGCTTCAGTGGAGGCTTCTAGACTGTCAAGCTTCCGAAGAATATTTAGATGTTCTGCAGTCTGTTGTTTTCGAACATACATAACAGATTCACTTACGTTGTTTACCATTGTCAGCACATGTGATTTGAAATCACGGAGCTCAGTAGAAGTTTGTAGCTGATTAACTTGCAATTCACCAACAATAGAAGATAACTGGGTGAGTGAATCAGTCAAGCTTTGGTCTGGACTGACTTGAATTGTTCGAGAAGAGGAAGGTGCTGCATCTTCAAAAAAAGTGAAACCACAGAGTTGAAGTTTCGTAGCAGAGACATTAGAAGAAATAAGAGCGGTATTCTCCATAATTTCCGATGTTTCATCTGGATCTGTGATAGAGATCTCTGAGATGGATAGACTAGGTAAGCTCATCTTATCTTTGAGCATAATGGCAAAAGGCTTGAACATACTATGAAAAATATCAGGCCTGACTATCTTATGAATAGGAGGCAGATCTATTACCAAATGTTCAGAAGATCCTCTTATCAGAGAATCATCAGATAAGCCAGAATTTTGCTCTGCCATGGGAACAAAAGGTACCAGTGCTGTGTTCGGATCAATAGCAAAAGTATCTTCTCGTTCTGGAGAGTCCATGACGATATCCTCAGTAAGGAAGTCATTCAAAATAGAAGCATCGATGAATAATTCATCTGCAACTTGATCTGCAACATTTTCTTCAGCAACGATATTAGTTTCAAAAGGTGGAGTGTTGGAGATCGTAGATGCAGCTAAGGGTACTTCTAATTCCTTCTCAGCAAAAGAATCAGGCTTGTCTGTATGTACAATTTGATCAGTTGAAGCTTCTTCGATAGTAGAAGAAATTAATGGTTCTTTGACTTGAAAATCCTTAGCAGACTGATCTGTGAGAACATCAGCGATGATCGATGGTTCTTCTGAAACAAGAGTATCCTTAACTGAAGAGATGCTTGAATTGAAAGGGTCGGCAGATAGAATAACATCATCTATCAGAGATAGTTCATCTGCTTCAGAAGTGAAAGATGAAGGTTGGTCTTTGACTAATGCTTCGGATGAAAATTCTTGTCTCATAAGATAAACTTTTCCTGACATCAAGTTGGCATCATTCTCCAATTGGTTAAAGGCAGCTGTTTTAACAAATATATCCAGACTGATTGGATTGAATTTTGCTCTCTCTGTTCGAATGTGCTTTAGAAGAGTACTTTCCTGTAGTCTAAGATGAATAAACTCTCTTCTGCTCAAGGCTCTAGAAATTATCTTAGTTTCAGCCCATTCAAGAATTTTCTCTTCAAGTGCAGCAATTCTGTCCAGTGTCTTTGATTCCTTGATGTGAGAAAAATGATCCTCAGTCCGATGAAAAACCCATTTATCAAAGAACTTCATTTTCATATTCACATCTTTGATGATATGTTCAGCAGTCATATCAATAATTCTTTGAATGTTGGATAACATATTTGGAGCATTATCAGGCTTTTAGAAGAATCCAGATTGAAGTACAGAGATGTTGAGCTGAGTCATTGGTGGAACAATTTGTTCTACCAAGGAGAGTGGAATAGCTGGAATCGGTGCCGGTTGAAGAGGCAGTGGAATTCGAGGAGGAAACCTTACTATCCTTCTTCTTTTCTGAGGATGAGGTGGGATAATGGCAGCAAGGGTAACTTGATCCGATTCAGAAGATTCGGATTCAGATGAATAAATCACATCTTTCCGCTTTGCTGTAGTCTTTCTTCTCGGGATTGTTCTTTTTGGAGGCGTAGCTTCCTTTGGTGATGAAATGACCAGGGATTTTGATTCATCTTGAAGCGTTAAATCTTCAATTTCATCCGAATGAGATGAGCCACTTTTGAAGATAATTAGCTTCTTAGCTTTGTATACATCAATGGCTCGTTTATTTAAAGTTTTGTGCGGATGAAGTGCAGATGAGGGTCCCAGATGGACATTCAGATCGTTCAAAATATCTCCGATTTGAACTGCAAATCCTTGTGATTGTTCTGTAGGTGCAATTATCATAGCAGATAGAATATTGAACAGAACAACAGACCAATTTACGGAAATACCAGCAGATATAACAACCATAACGTCAAATTTCTCAGATGTAATTGCATCGAAAGAACCTGCTTTGGCCAGAAGAGATTTGGCCACGATGTCGTGCAGAATTCTGAATTCCATCTTCAATTCCTTCTTCTTGCAAGAAATGCGGATTGGCTTGTTGGTCAAGGAATACATGCTCTTCATCTGCCTTTTTGTTTCAGCAGATATTGAAGAAAAATCAGCAATTCCCTGTCTTTGCAGATCAAACGAAGAAGTAAACAAGGTAGAGGTGATCCGGACATATTCTCCACCAAGACTTGCAGAGATGGAATCTTCTTCATCTTTGGCTGTCTGGAAAAATTTTGGTAGGGCTTGCTTGTAAAGCAATTTCCCGCCCTCAAGAAATTTTCGCAGCCCAGATGCTTCAACTGTTCTGAACATATCCACCATTCCTTGATCGGTGAGATCGAATATGGTGTGGAAATCGATGAGAAGAACATTTTGGGTAATGGGTGTCAACGTGTTCCTGCAAGATCGAAAGAAGAAGAGTGCGAGGTATCTGTTATTTGCGAAAGAGAAGCAATTTTAGGGCTCAAAACAATACTAAGTGTAAAAAAAATTTAGTCGATAAGTTTTAAAACCTAGCATGTGATAGATGACGTAAGCAACGATTCAAATTCAAAAAGTTGCGGCTGATGGGACAAGTACACACGCGGTTAAAAAAAATGTTTGGGAATACGGAAAGACAGTAATTAAAATAAAAATACGAAAATAAATCCCTTATAAATAGGTCACTCGGATGTATATGCCGAATATCCTATTTCTAAATCAAAGCATAAGATTTAGATAAAGAATGAGTTCTCATCTGTCTGTCGAGGAATTTAAGGAAGAACTTCAGGAATTTATCCTGAAATGGGTAATGCGTGTCTGGTTCAAATTGGAGGAGATTCAGATGTATCACCATGCTCCATTTCCTCCACGCAAGCACGAGGATGTTTGCGAACTTGAAGATCACAAAGACAAGTATAAGGAGTTGCTGGCCATAAGCGTTGGGGAGATCCTCTCGAATCAGGGAGTATCTTATCTGATGTACAGGAAGGAGGTGAAAGTCCTCACTCATCTAATCAATGCAGGTGAGTTCAAAGGGAGACACTTTGATCCGGTTGTATTGGAGTGGTTGAACAAATGTCGTCTGCATGCTGATGTGAGAAAGAGGGTCTAGGGGCCAATGAGGAGAAATCTAGATGATTAGGTTGGTATGAAAAATGTAACGAAGCACTTTTGAATTATGCAAAGAAATATTATGTTTATCTTATATGATTTGTGTTTTGTGTGTGCAATTGATACTTGTAGCAAATCACGTAAGAGATTTTTAAACAATATCAGATCAAAAGAACATATTAAGCAGATAATATTTCGACTAAATGTTTCATCTTTAGTCAGATGAAAGATTGAAAGTCAGATGAAAAGTCACCTAAAGACAGAGATAAAAAAATAAAAAATTATGGAGTGTTAAGGGTTACGAAGCAGAATACACAAAAGATAAGATAACTATGATTAGACATGATGTCTGTGAAATAGTCTGTGACTTATAAACTTTTGCAATAAAGTCAAAAAGGAATAGGAAAGGTTTTGAGAATCTCAAGAATGATTATCACGATCTAGGCAGATCAAATTAAAGTCTCGCAATAAATAAGCAGAGGATGATTGGACATTTTAAACATATTGAAGCTGTCGAAGTCCTTTCATTTATTTATATGTTCCTATAAGAAGCAGAGTTAGAAGACATTTTAGCAAAACATAATTTGAAACAGCAAGAGTAAATGGCGAGAGAGAATGATAACACCGTTGTTGAGCAAGAGTATGAGATCCGGAAGGATCTATACAGAAGAAGAGTGTTTGAGCGAGGAATAAAGATGTGGCATTTCCTTGATTCTCTATGCTCTCCTCACCGTGCTAACCTTCCTTCATTGTCTCCTGCAATGCGTCGCAGGAATTATGCAAGAATGCGTTGGTGTAAATTTATGCTTGATACACAGAATATTCGAGATGTCTTGAAGTCATCTGGAGTTCGTCTGTGCATTCTCCTTGTAGAGCGAGATGAGATGCAGAACATTTGCTTTGAAGATGACGTCTGCAATGGTCAAGGCTCCCTAAGTGCTTGGATGATCAACTGGAGCCTAAAGATGCGAAGTAGGATAGATCTAGCTCGTGTAAACTATGAAGCAAATTAATGCGTAGTAGAATAGATCTGTTAAGATATGTACTGGAACGAGCAGTTAAAAAAAATTAAATATTCCCCCTAAACATGTGCTTAATCTATTCAATATTAATTAAACCAAGAACATTTCAAAAATAAGAAAACTTAGCGTCGGGTAGAGGTTTGGTGAAAATATCGGCAACTTGCAGATCGGTTGAGACATGTTCCAGAAGAAAATCTTTCTTCTGGACATGATCTTGGATGAAATGGTGACGAATGTCAATATGCTTTGTTCTGGAATGTAGAACTGGATTGTATGTTATAGCAATTGCACTTGTATTATCACAAAATATTGGTGCTTCAGATGAATTAACACCAAAATCTCTGAGTTGCTGTTGGATCCAGAGCAATTATGCACAACAACTTCCAGCTGCTAAATATTCTGATTCTGCTGTAGAAGTAGCAATGGAAGTTTGTTTCTTACTAAACCAAGAAATAAGTCTATCACCAAGAAATTGACAAGTCCCACTTGTGCTTTTACGATCAATTCTGCAACCTGCGTAATCTGCATCTGAGTAACCAATTAGATTAAAGCTAGAATCTTTTGGATACAATAAACCAACATTTTGAGTTCCCTTAAGGTATTTTAGGATTCTCTTTGCAGCAATATAGTGAGATTGCTTCGGACCAGATTGAAATCTTGCACACAGACCAACTGAGAACATAATGTCTGGTCTGCTTGCTGTTAGATAGAGTAAGGAACCTATAAGCCCTCTGAATAAAGTTTGATCTACTGAGGGTCCAGCTTCATCTTTATCCAATTTGATTGAAGCACTCATTGGAGTACTAGCTGCAGAGCAATTATCCATTCCAAACTTCTTTAGAAGTTCTTTTGTATATTTGGCCTGGTTAATGAATATCCCTTTTTCCATCTGTTTAACTTGCAATCCCAGAAAGAATGTTAGTTCTCCCATCATGCTCATTTCAAATTTGTCCTGCATCATCTTAGAAAACTTTTTGCATAATTTGGGGTTAGATGACCCAAATATGATATCATCAACATATATTTGTACTAATAACGTATGATCGCCTTGGACAAATTTAAAAAG
Organism: Henckelia pumila; assembly: GCF_033568475.1. Lineage (NCBI taxonomy): Eukaryota > Viridiplantae > Streptophyta > Magnoliopsida > Lamiales > Gesneriaceae > Henckelia > Henckelia pumila. The sequence continues at coordinate 223,627,013 of NC_133123.1, read as the reverse complement.
AGTTTTATCTACAAAACCAATGGTAAAACCATGATCATTGAGAAAAATTGAAAGAGTATCATGCCAAGCTCGTGGAGCTTGTTTTAACCCATAAAGAGCTTTATCCAGTTTGAACACATGATCTGGATAAATTTGGCTTTCGAAACCAGGGGGTTGTTCCACAAATACTTTTTCTTGGAGAAGACCATTGAGAAACGCACTTTTAACATCCATCTGGAATACCTTAAAGTCCTTGAAAGCAGCATAAGCAAGAAATATTCTAATAGCTTCAAGTCTAGCAACAGGGGCAAATGATTCATCAAAATCAATACCCTCTTCTTGTCTGTAACCCTGTGCTACAAGTCGAGTTTTATTTCTTACTACATTACCACTTTCATTGAGTTTATTTTTAAAAACCCATCTAGTTCCTATTATAGATTTATCTGAAGGTCTAGGAACTAAATGCCAGACAGAGTTTCTTTCGAATTGGTTCAATTCATCTTGCATGGCTTCTATCCAACTACTGTCAAGAAGAGCTTCTTTGACTTTATTAGGTTCTATATGAGAGATAAAAGCAGCATGTATAAATTCATTAATCATCTGACCTCTGGTTCTCAAAGGTGCAGATGGATGACCTATTACCAAGTTTGGTGGATGAGTCTTGGACCATCTGTAATTTGGACCAAGTTGATCTGTATTTCCTTGTTGATCTTGATCATTGTTATGTGCAATATGATCTGTGTTTTTTATGATCTCATTCTCAACTGGTGGTTCGTCTGGTCTTTGTTCTTCAGTTTGATCTGGTTCATATAGAACATTTTGTATAATCTGGATTTCTTCTTCATCATCTGTGACAAGCTTTGAATCTTCTATTCTGTTACTAAGATCATTTAAGCTTGAAGATTCATTAGTAACAGATGTCTCATCAAAAACAATGTGAACTGATTCTTCAACTATCAGAGATTTAGTATTAAATGCTCGATAAGCTTTACTAACAGATGAGTATCCAAGAAACAAACCAGCATCTGATCTGACATCAAGTGCAGTCAGATGAGTCTTACCATTGTTGTGAATGAAGCATTTGCAACCAAATACCTTGAAGTAGGATACCACTGGAACTTTACCATACCTGATCTCATAAGGTGTTTTTTCAATTTTCTTATTAATCATTGATCTGTTCTGAGTATAAAACGCTGTATTTACAGCTTCTGCCCAAAACTTTTGATAAATACCTGAATCAGCAATCATTGTTCTAGCAGCTTCCTTTAGAGTTCTATTTCTCCTTTCTGCAACACCATTTTGTTGTGGTGTTCTAGCTGCCGAATACTCATGCTTGATTCCATGATTTTCAAGATACGTAGACAGAATTTGATTTGTAAACTCAGTTCTTCTGTCACTTCTAATTTTATCAATCGATTGAGATTTCTCATTTTGAAATCTTAAAAGAAGTTTAATCAATTGAGTGGCAGTTTGATCTTTAGATTTTAAAAATACCACCCAAGTGAATCTCGAGAAATCATCAACAATAACCAAGGTATATTTCATTCCCCCTAAGCTTGTTACTAGTATAGGACCAAAGAGATCCATGTGCAATAGTTCTAAGCTTTTGGAAGATGATTTATAACCTTTGGTTTTGAAAGTTGATCTGATCTGCTTACCTAGTTGGCAGGCAGAACAAATTTTATCTTTTGAAAACTCGATTTTAGGCAGACCTGTAACTAATTCATGTTTACTCAGATTGGCTAAATCTTTGAAGTTCAAGTGATTGAGTCTCTTGTGCCATAACCAATTTTGGTTCATCTTTGATGCTATCAAGCAGACTGAAGTGTTTGGTTGATCCGACCAATTGACTCTATAAGTATTTCCGTTTCTTTCTCCTGTCATAATGATTAGTCCAGATTGATCTTTTACAGTGCAGGTGTGCTTTTGAAATTCTACGAAGTAATCATAGTCACATAATTGACTAAAACTAATCAGATTGTATTTCAAATTCTCTACGAGTAATACATCTTTTATGTGAATATTTCCATGGATAAGCTTACCCTTACCCATGGTTATACCTTTAGAGTTATCTCCGAAAGTGATCTTAGGTCCTGATCCTGGAATATATTCAGATAGCATTCTTCTGTCTCCTGTCATATGCCTTGAGCATCCACTATCCAAGTACCATACTGTTTGTTTGATTAATTCGCCTTTGTTTTCCTACAAAAAGAAAATAAAATAACTTTGGTCCCTATTTCTACTTGGGTACACGCTGGATTAATCCCTTTGGAATCCATACTTGGATTATCCTTATAGACTTTCCATTATGCCGTCCTTTGGGAATGACATATCCTTTTGATGACCATTGTGCATTGTGCTGTGTGTGCCAAGTGTTATGATCAGATCGATTATTCCTATTTGGCTTCCAATATTTCATATTCGAGCTATTAGATTGTGGTTTATGTTGAGTTGGTGAAGTTCTTTGTCTTTCTGAACCATTTCTAGACCAATTTGATCTAGGTTTAGTCCATCCTGACTTAGATCTATCTGGCTCAACATATCCCAGTCCTCTGTGTATGAGTTTGCTCTGATGAGATATTGAATATGTCATAGGAACCTCAGGTTCATATATCGTGCTGGATCTCACAAACTTTAAATACTTTAAGTTTTTATTCTCCAGACATGATTGAGTGGTTGAAGTAGATGAACTTTCTTCATTTGTGCTGTAGCCTAAGCCAGATTTATCTCCAGCTTGCTTTTGCATTCCGGTAAGTTTATCTAAGGATATCGATGCTTTATTCCAAGAATTTACTAGATCTGTTAATCTTTGATTTTCAGATAAAGTTTCTTGTAGCTTACTTCTCATATCATTGTTCTCGGTTATCAACAAATTTATCTGAGCTTTTAGACTGTCAGAGTACTCTTTCGAGTTACTTTGATCTGACTTATCTGTTGTGCTCTTTTCATTTGTTCTGACTTCATCGAAATTTTGAGATAGTGTGCGATATTCAATGACCATCTCATTTAATGCATTAATAAGATCTTCCTTACTAAATTCATCAGAAGTAAAGTCAAGTACCTCTCCATCGTCTGGAATGTCAGCTTCATTAGCCATAAGACATTTGACAGCTTCATCTTCACTTTCACTTGATGATGCTTCTAAGTCGGATGAGGTGGAATCTGATTCTGCCCATTTGCTATTGCTTTCATCTGCTAATAGGGCTTTTTGTTCTTTCTTTCTGCTGAATCTTTTCTTTTCTTCTCTCGAATTCTTTTTGTATGAAGTTCTTTTCTCATCCTTCTTGGGTTTGGTACAATCGGCTATGAAGTGTCCTTCTTTTCCACAGTTGTAGCAAGCTCGATTTTCTTCAGCTGGTTCATTTGATTTGAAACTTGATCTGTTAGCTCTTTGGAAACTATTTTGATTCTTCCTCATGAATCTTCCAAATTTCTTTACAAATAGTGACATTGCATCGCTACTGATTTGTTCTGCGGTCTTAGTTGCAGGAGTTTCATCTGCTGCAGTGAGAGCTTTGGTGACTTGTGATGTTGATGTGTCTTCCTCAGTTCGAACTCCCAGCTCGAATTCATAGGCTTTGAGGTCTGCAAATAAATCATGTAGTTCGATCTTATTGAGATCTTTGGATTCTCTCATAGCGACTGTCTTTACATCCCATTCTCGTGGCAGAGCTCTCATGACTTTGAGTGCTACTTCACGATTGTTGTAACTCTTTCCAAGTGCATTTAGCTCGATCATAATGCTGCTGAATCTTTCATCAAATTAATTCATTGTTTCTCCTGGTTTCATCTTGATATTGTCAAACTTTTGAATAGCCACCATTAGTTTGTTCTCCTTCGTTTGATCATTTCCTTCACACAATTGAGTGAACTTTTCCCATATTTCTTTGGCAGTAGTGCAGCTTTTGATCTTGCTAAACATGTTTTTGTCCAGAGTTTTGTATAGAATATCTCTGGCAACATTGTCAAGATTGACTTTCCTTTTATCTTCATAAGTCCATTCAGATCGAGGTTTTTCTATCATCTGAGGAGCACCTTCAGTAATAGCAACAGCAGTGTTGACTTTCATAATCTTCATTGGTCCATCTGTTACAACGAACCACATATCATCATCCAGTGCTGATAGATGTGCCTGCATACGAATTTTCCAGTCATCATAATCTTCTTTTGAAAACATAGGAATTTTACTAAACGATGTCATAGCTAAAGATGCCATAGATTAAGAGACGATTCAGGTGATAAGCAAGAACCGCTCTGATACCACTTGTTAGGATCGAAATATGTGTAGAGGGGGGGGGGGTGAATACACAATTAAAAAATTTCAGGGTACTTCGATCTGATTTGTTAGAATCAGATGAAAGTTTTATTTGCTTAAAACTTTTGATCTGCTTGAAAGATTCTGACCAGTCAGGCGGAAATAATCTTCCTTGCAGATTGAACACTTATAAGAACTAATGCAGATGAAATGGAATAAAAACAGTAGAGAGATAGACTTTATCTTTCTTCATATTGTTATATTGTGATATACTATTGTTGTTTTGATAAAGACCTTGAATATACTATAGCGTATGTAAGATGTGGTAGTGCATGGGGATGACTATCATGAAACACATCTTATAGTCACTGTATATTCTAAACAGTTCCTAGTCGATTGAGCTGTCCGTTAATAAGGATAAGGATCGCTCGAGATTGAGACTAGCATTTGCAATGCCGAGTACCACGTTTCATTGGTATGGAACATAGAGATGTTCAAAGCATGCAAATGGATATTCACCTTAATTTTAGTTAATTAGAAAACAGCATTCTAAACTTCATGCGCCATGAATGTGAGTATTTTTGGTCTTTTCAAGAGTTATAAATCTCAGTTACCGTAAATGCCTTTTACTTTTAGATTAAAACATGGATATTTCTTCCATTTTTCAATTGCTTGGTTTTTTGAAGTACTTTAATGGATTCTTCTCAAAGGGGCAAAAAATCGGCCATTTCCAATCGTTTAGATGTAAGGTATCCAACTCCTCCTTTTTGTTCTTGCAACATTAGGGCTGACATTAGGGTTGTGTTGTCCGAGAAGAAGAAAACTAAGGGCTTGTTGTACTATTGTTGCTCGACGAACCACTGTGGGTTCTTTTGTTGGTGTCACCCAGAAGATTATAGTTTGCTTCCAAATGGAGAAGAAGATAAATCTCATGGTGATTTTAGAGGTTCGAGTTATAGCTTTCATGGTGGTGTTAATGAAAGAGTGGGTGCCCCGTGAGCCAACTTGTGGCTAAGGGCTTTGATGACTCTTTGTATAAACAATCTTTTGTTTAATATAATTTACACTTTTATTAATGGCAATGACTTTATCTTTCTTCATATTGTTATATTGTGATATACTATTGTTGTTTTGATAAAGACCTTGAATATACTATAGTGTATGTAAGATGTGGTAGTGCATGGGGATGACTATCATGAAACACATCTTATAGTCACTTTATATTCTAAACAGTTTCTAGTCGATTGAGCCGTCCGTTAATAAAGATAAGGATCGCTCGAGATTGAGACTAGCATTTGCGATGCCGAGTACCACGTTTCATTGGTATGGAACATAGATATGTTCAAAGCATGCAAATGGATATTCATACGATGAATGATCGAACTATCCTATCCGGACTTTCCAAGTGGTTATCATTTATCGAGTGGATAAAATCCGCGGTTTTGGTTGTACACCATTAGTCCTTACTACTTGAAACATCATTGAGACTCTATATGCTAGTACTGTGCTTTGACTCGTTTACCGACTCTATTGGGGTCATCAGGTGTCGGGATTGGGTACAGTTACGACAGATATAGGAGTCGATGCTTTGTTGTCAAGGATTCACCACATACTTGCGAGTGTGGATATCCTATGCAATCTGAGGAGATATTAGTGTGACGAATCTCTGGCCAGAGTACATGATGTGTTTTAAGAAATGGTTTCTTAGTAGTACATGTGATGCCACTATTTGATCTTCAAGATGTATTGCATAGTTATCGAATCTCGAACGAATCTCGATTTACCAATGGTTGTTGATTCGATCGGGATATATGGATGAAGGGACCGTACTGTACGCTAACCAAAATCTATTGGTTCTTGCAGGCACTATCAGTGATACCTAGGGAATCATGGGGCGATGTTGCTAGGCGCTCTTACCATGATTCGATGGGCAAGTCGAAAATTGTTGTTCCGAGTCACAAGGAGTTGTGAGCCCATGGCTAGCTGTATCCTTGAACCATTGAGGGTCACACAGAGTAATGGATTTTTAATCCCCGTTGAGATAGTTAAATTTAAAGAGTTAAATTTAATGAACAAAGAAGTGGGACTTCTTATTTAAGAGTAGAGGAGAAAGATTTTTCCTAAAATGACATAGGGATGGGCATTTTTGGAAATCACTGAATTCGGATTCAGAAAATTTATCTTGACTTTAAAAGATGCAGAAATGGTTTCTGTGCACATTGTTGAAATTGGTTTATCAATCTGAGTCACGATGAATTTTATATTAATTTCTGAACATGCGGGCTTTGCTTGTCAGGCTTGAACTTATTACTAATGGGCCCTAAGCTGTTAGCAGCCCACATTATAAATAAGTTATTGCAGTACAGAAATTACACAACAGAGGTTACAAAATATTTTCGAAAACCCTAGCTGTGTTTTCTCTAAGTGGCCGCCCCCCTCCCTCTCTGCTCGGGAAAATCCAGCCTGTGAATTTTGAATTTGCAGTCTGGTTTAACGGATCAAATTCGTTAATTCTCTTCGTAGAAACTTCAGATAGATTTTCTAGTGCAATCTATCAGAGGGATTAAATCTCTGTTCGTGGACCTTATTGAAGAACAGTTCGTCCATAAGTTCCTGTGATATACAACAAGAGCAGAGTAATCTGTTGGTGTCCATAATCTCGATTCGAGATTGGAGGTAAAAATTTATAATTGTTATTTAATTTTTACTCGCACAATTTAATCGTAAAGTTTTGATACCCATTATGGAATCGTTCCATATAAAATTTTAAACTTCCGCTGCACCGTGTATCAATTCTGGTTGCTCAGATCAAGCGATTAAATTAATCAATTGTACAAAATTTTTTAAGCCTCGGTTTTTGAAACAAAACAAATTTTTTAAAATAAAAAAATAAAATTTTTCGGGCAAAACACGGGCAGCGATTGGATCGCTGCACGGGGGGCAGCGCACGGCGCTGCCCATGGGCGGCGACGTGATCGCTGCCCGGCCCAAGCCCCTTTGGGGCGCGGGCTGCCCGGGAGCGTCCCGGGCGGCCCGCGAAAATTAATTTTTAATTTTAAAATTAAAATTTTAATATGTTAAAATTTTATTTTTGGTCCGATCGAAAATTGTTTTTGATTGGTCCACGAGGCGTCGGATCGAATTGTTCGAGTCCAAAAATTTTTAAATTGATTTTTGGATAAATTTGAATTTTTGGAAAATTTATAGATTTTATCCGTTAAATCAGATTTTATGAAATTAATTATTTTTGGTACAATTGATGATAAGATATGATCTTATGAAAATATTGAGTAAAATATGATTTTATGTATAAAATTGGATTTTATATGTAAAATATGATTTTATTTGATAAAAAGATAAAATATGATTTTGTATGTAAAATAAGATTTTATATATGGAATATGATTTTATCCTTTTAATTTAAATTGTCATTGCTTGTTATACAATAAATTAATTTTGAATTAAATATTATTGGATAAAGATGATCGATTGCCATGACCAATTTTGTAGGTGTATGTTAGAAATTTACATTTGTTTTTATTGTTGTTGGATTTATTAATGGGCCTGGTTTATGGCCCAATATGAAATGTCATATGTAATAAAAGTGGGTCTGGTTTATGGCCCGTTCCCACCCCTTAAAATGTATCCCCTATTTGTCATGGTTATTTATTGTAAATACATTAGAATTAGTGGGAGATGAAGATTTGAAGACGGAGGTGGGCCCAGCAGACAATAAAGACTGAAGAAATGTAAATTGGAAGCTCAATGTAATAGGATTGCATTGCATACCTGAATATTACCTAGGATTGGACTTAGACTCGTGATTGGAAACCACGGGTCGATTAGAAATGGAATCGATCATCCTATATAATATATGATATTATAGTTGTATGCATGTTTTAGAAAAAATTGTATGAATCCCACAAGCATACAAATTTTAAAATGATGAGACAAATTTTCAAAATTAAAATCCATCATTTTAAATATGATTTAAAATTGATATCAAGATAAATAAAGGAAATTTAAATATTGTTTAAATGTTCCTACCTTCCATCAACGATCAATGTATGAGATGCTACCCGCGGATACGGTCCGGCTCATATTATTGGGGGGGCCCGTTCATCGGAAAGCTATACATTGGATCGACACATGTTGTAAGTTGGGTGGAACTCCCATGGGATCGGCTCATATTATTGGGGGATCCACATGGCGACCGTCCATCACAACTTAATATTGATAGGTCATCTTGACATGTCACAATAAACGGCGTCATATTATTGGGCCCTTATTGGACATGAGGTAAAAACGTGGAGGTTGCTTTGGAAGCAATTGGGCTCTACCTTTTGAAAATTATGGTTGGCTGATATTATTCGAGACCATGGTTTGTCAATTGGACTCCATGTTCCCACTAAGAAAAACAGTTTCCCGTTTTCACTAGAGGATAGTGAAATCGTTAAAATAGTGGGAGTGAGATTCATGAAATAAATTTTGCCTATTTTATGTCTTAGTAAATTAATTAAACAACCACTGATAATTGTCTGTTTCTTTTCAGTATTTCATAAAGATGAATTCGCTTAATCCACTATTCTCTATCCTCGAACAAAATAAACTGACTGGCGCAAACTATACGGAATGGTTCCGTAAGTTGAAGATTGTCTTGACCTCGGAGAAGATGCTCTACGTGTTAGAAAAATCTCCTCCGAAGGAAGCACCAGCTGATGTAAGTCCGGAAGAGTTGGCCAAACTTGATACATGGTGGGACCATGATATCAAGGCCAAATGTTATATGCAAGCCTCGATGTCTGATGAACTCCAGAGGCGATTTGAGGATACCGTGAATGCTGCTGACATTCACGTAAAACTCAAGGAACTTTTTGGGGCTCAATCGAGAGCTGAAAGGTTCGCTACTGTAAAAAAGCTAATGACGTGTCCCATGCGTGAAGGGACTTCGGTCCGTGATCATGGGGTACGAGTGATTTGGCTCATACAAAAGTTGGTAACGCTTGATTTGGTGTTGGAGCATGAACTCAACGTGGACTTATTACTTCTATCTCTTCCTTCTTCGTTTGACGGATTTGTGGTGAATTTCAATATGAACAAGATAGAGGCATCCCTTGAAGAGATGGTCAATATGCTTGTAACATATGAATCCACTTTAAAGAAGGATAAACCGGCTTTCTTGGTGGGATCCTCTTCTTCTGCTAAGAAGGGGCCAAGTACAAAGGGTAAGAAACGTTCTGCCCCACCCAAGAAAACCGAACCCGAGAAGAAGTACAAGACAAAGGCTTCAAACATGGAAAAGTCCAAGGATGTTTGCCATTACTGCAAGAAACCCGGTCATTGGAAACGTAACTGCAAGGAATATCTAGAGCAGTTGCGAACTGCGAAGGGTATGTTCTATATTGAAATAAATGTTTCACTTAATACTACTTCTTGGGTATTGGATACCGAATGTGGATCTCACATTTGCAATGATTTGCAGGTGATGACAAGAAGTCGCAAGCTTAGAATGGGTGAGACCCAGCTGAGGCTCGAAAATGGTTCCAGAGTTGAAGCTAAAGCTATGGGAGATGTTTATTTAATTTTGCAGAACGATTTTAAGTTACTTTTGAGAGACGTTTTATTTGTTCCAGATTTGATTAAAAACATTATTTCTGTTTCTATGCTTGATAGAGATGGTTATTCTTGCAATTTTGTGAATGAGATTTGCAATATTTACAAGAATGAATGTTTGATTGGAAATGGACAACTTGAAAACGATCTATATAACTTAAAATTAAAAGACGTTCCAATAAATTATGTTGATAAACCGGTAACAACAAACAAAAGGAAAATCGATAGTCAAAACCCGGCAAACCTTTGGCAAGCTAGGCTAGGTCATATTTCCTCAAGGAGGATGAACAAGCTAGTGGGAGAGGGCATGTTTGATATGTCTGATATTAACTCTCTACCTACTTGTGAATCCTGCCTGAAAGGAAAAATGACTAAATCTCCTTTTAAGGGGAAACCTGAGCGTAGTCAAAATCTGTTGGATTTGATCCATACAGATGTTTGTGGTCCATTTAAAATTGGTACTCAATATGGCCACACCTACTTCATTATCTTTACTGATGATTATTCTAGGTATGGGTAATTATATTTAATGAAATATAAGTCTGAAGCATTTGAAAAGTTCAAAGAATTCAAGGCTAAAGTAGAAAACAAGCTAGGTAAAAGTATTAAAGCACTTCGATCGGATCGAGGTGGAGAATACTTAAGTACCGAGTTTTTGGACTATCTGAAAGAGAATGGGATTCTCTCTCAGTGGACTCCTCCTATGACACCATAGCTGAATGGTGTATCGGAGCGTCGTAATCGAACTTTGTTGGACATGGTTCGATCCATGATGAGCTTCACTGAGCTTCCACCTTTGTTTTGGGCTACGCGCTTGAAACGGCGGTGTTGTTGTTGAACAACGTCCACACCAAAGCAGTGGACAAAACACCATACGAGTTATGGAATGGAAAAGCTCCTAAGTATTCGTACTTGAGGATTTGGGGATGTCCTGCTTACGTGAAGCAGACAGTGGGAGATAAGTTGGATAGTCGATCCACCTTATGTTATTTTGTAGGGTATCCGAAGAATTCAATCGGATATTATTTCTATCATCCTGCTGAAACAAAGGTGTTTGTTTCAAGGAATGCCACCTTCTTGGAGAAGGAGTTCTTATTGGATAAGAAATGCGAGATGATGGAACTCGAAGAAATTCGAGAAGAACCCGAAATACAAAATAATGATCCTACACCTCAGGAACCAATAATGGACACGCCTATACCTAGAAGATCAGAGAGGACTTCTAGACCTCCTATTTGATATGGTCTTCTTCTTGAAGGGGATCAAGATGAACCTGATGTTGTATGTGATCCAAGAAACTTCAAGGAAGCAATTTTTGATGCGGATTCAAATTTATGGCTTGAAGCTATGCAGTCGGAAATAGATTCGATGCATACAAACCAAGTTTGGTCTTTAGTATATCCTCCCGATGGAATTGTTCCAATAGGGTGTAAATGGATCTACAAGAGAAAGCTTGGGCCTAATGGTAAGGTATTGACCTACAAGGCACGATTGGTGGCGAAAGGTTATACTCAAAGACAAGGAGTTGACTATGATGAAACCTTTTCACCAGTTGCAATGTTCAAGTCCATAAGAATCCTTATTGTCATAGCTGCTTGGTATGACTATGAGATATGGCAAATGGATTTGAAGACTGCATTTCTTAATGGAAACATTAAGGAAGAGATCTATATGACGCAGCCTGAGGGATACACATCCATGGGAAGCGAGCATAAGGTATGCAAGCTTCAGAGATCAATCTATGGTCTCAAACAAGCATCAAGAAGTTGGAACCAGAAATTTGATAAAACAATAAAAGATTTTGGTTTCATCAAGAACCCGGAGGAACCATGCGTGTACAAGAAAGTAGTTAAGGATGCTGTGACATTCTTAGTACTTTATGTTGATGACATCCTACTCATTGGGAATGATGTAGGGATGTTGCAGTCAACAAAGATATGGTTATCAGGTAGATTCTCGATGAAGGATTTGGGTGAGGCATCCTATATTCTAAGGATACAGATCTATAGAGATAGATCTAAGAGAATGATAGGACTCACTCAAGCAACCTACATCGACACCATATTGAAACGGTTTTCAATGGATGGATCCAAGAGAGGACATCTACCTATGTGTCATGGAGTTTCTCTATCCAAGTCTATGTGTCCCAAGACTGATGAAGAGATAGAGAAAATGACACATGTACCATATGCGTCAGCCATTGGTAGTATCATGTATGAGATGATATCTACCAGACCGGATGTAGCATTTTCTCTGAGTGTCACGATCAGATATCAAGCTAATCCCGGTCAAATGCATTGGAAAGTCGTGAAGGACATTCTTAAGTACTTGCGAAGGACTAAGAATATGTTCATGGTATATGGAGGAAGAGAACTAAAATTAGAAGGCTATACCGACTCTATCTTTCAAAGTGACGTGGATGACTCGAAGTCAACCTCTGGATTTGTGTTCATGCTCAATGGCGGTGCTGTCTCTTGGAAGAGTTCCAAGCAGGACACCACAGCGGATTCCACCACTGAGGCAGAATACATTGCAGCATCAGCTGCTGCTAAAGAGGCCGTTTGGATGAGGAATTTCGTCCAAGAGTTGGGCGTCATTCCTGAAGTTGTTGGTCCATTCCCGGTGTACTGTGACAACACGGGTGTCATTGCTCAGGAAAAGGAACCAAGGTCTCATCAAAGATCCAATCACGTACTGAGGAAATACCACATCATCTGGGAGATCATGGAAAGAGGAGACATCACTGTCGAGAGAGTGGCCTCTGCAGACAATATCGCTGATCCACTTACTAAGCCCTTGCCAGGACCATTATTTGACAAACATCGCGAAGCAGTGGGTCTACGTAGTATGACTAGTTGACTTTAGGGCAAGTGGGAGATTGAAAGAGTGGGTGCCCCGTGAGCCAACTTGTGGCTAAGGGCTTTGATGACTCTTTGTATAAACAATCTTTTGTTTAATATAATTTACACTTTTATTAATGGCAATGACTTTATCTTTCTTCATATTGTTATATTGTGATATACTATTGTTGTTTTGATAAAGACCTTGAATATACTATAGTGTATGTAAGATGTGATAGTGCATGGGGATGACTATCATGAAACACATCTTATAGTCACTGTATATTCTAAACAGTTCCTAGTCGATTGAGCCGTCCATTAATAAGGATAAGGATCGCTCGAGATTGAGACTAGCATTTGCGATGCCGAGTACCACGTTTCATTGGTATGGAACATAGAGATGTTCAAAGCATGCAAATGGATATTCATACGATTAATGATCAAACTACCCTATCCGGACTTTCCAAGTGGTTATCATTTATCGAGTGGATAAAGTCCGCGGTTTTGGTTGTACACCATTAGTCCTTACTACTTGAAACATCATTGAGACTCTATATGCTAGTACTGTGCTTTGACTCGTTTACCGACTCTATTGGGATCATCAGGTGTCGGGATTGGGTACAGTTACGAAACATATAGGAGTCGATGCTTTGTTGTCAAGGATTCACCACATACTTGCGAGTGTGGATATCCTATGCAATCTGAGAAGATATTAGTGTGACGAATCTCTGGCCAGAGTACATGATGTGTTTTAAGAAATGGTTTCTTAGTAGCACATGCGATGTCACTATTTGATCTTCAAGATGTATTGCATAGTTCTCGAATCTCGAACGACTCTCGATTTACCAATGGTTGTTGATTCGATCGGGATATATGGATGAAGGGACCGTACTGTACGCTAACCAAAATCTATTGGTTCTTGCAGGCACTATCAGTGATACCTAGAGAATCATGGGGCGATGTTTCTAGGAGCTCTTACCATGATTCGATGGGCAAGTCGGAAATTGTTGTTCCGAGTCACAAGGAGTTGTGAGCCCACGGCTAGCTGTATCCCTGAACCATTGAGGGTCACACAGAGTAATGGATTTTTAATCCCCGTTGAGATAGTTAAATTTAAAGAGTTAAATTTAATGAACAAAGAAGTGGAACTTCTTATTTAAGAGTAGAGGAGTAAGATTTCCTAAAATGACATGGGGATGGGCATTTTTGGAAATCACTGAATTCGGATTCAGAAAATTTATCTTGACTTTAAAAGATGCAGAAATGGTTTCTGTGCACATTGGTGAAATTGGTTTATCAATCTGAGTCACGATGAATTTTATATTAATTTCTGAACATGCGGGTTTTGCTTGTCAGGCTTGAACTTATTACTAATGGGCCCTAAGCTGTTAGCAGCCCACATTATAAATAAGTTATTGCAGTACAGAAATTACACAACAGAGGTCACAAAATATTTTCGAAAACCCTAGCTGTGTTTTCTCTAAGTGGCCGCCCCCCTCCCTCTCTGCTCGGGAAAATCCAGCCTGTGAATTTTGAATTTGCAGTCTGGTTTAACGGATCAAATTCGTTAATTCTCTTCGTAGAAACTTCTGATAGATTTTCTAGTGCAATCTATCAGAGGTATTAAATCTCTGTTCGTGGACCTGATTGAAGAACAGTTCGTCCATCAGTTCCTGGGATATACAACAAGAGCAGAGTAATCTGTTGGTGTCCATAATCTCGATTCGAGATTGGAGGTAAAAATTTATATTTGTTATTTAATTTTTACACGCACAATTTAATCGTAAAATTTTGATACCCATTATGAAATCGTTCCATATAAAATTTTAAACTTCCGCTGCACCGGGTATCAATTCTGATTGATCTGATCGCCGTTCTCCAACAGTTAACAGTCAAGATAAACCCCTTGAAGAAGAGGTTATGTCCACTGTGCGAGGAAGTAGTAATGGTGCAATTGAAGCTGGTTACGTTCATGTTTTGTGGGTTGCTTGTATTTTTCTTTTTCTAGTGCTTGTTGTTCTCTTGTTGAAGTAAAACTGTAAAAGAAAGAGAATATGCTTCATTTTGATGTAGTTGGAGTTAGTGTGTGTTTCCTTATGTTGTAACTCAATGTTGAAATATGAATTGCAACATCTATCATTTTGGGATATGATTGCTTTGATTTTAGTATTAGTTAAAGTGATTTAAAAATTTTACTCATTTGAATTTTAAACACAAGACAATAAATACTCTTAAGGAAATTATTCAACAATAAAAAAACACTTAAACTGATGTTGGAATCATTCAAACAAACATACTAGATACTATGTTTTATACAATTCCAGAATCTTGAGTTTCATATTCCAAAATCATTAAAATTAGGCTAAAATTTGTTTAAATGACCTAACAAACATCAAAGGTCCTTGACAAAATACATCGAGGTCGGACACAAAATACAAAATTGGAGGCACTTGTAGCCTACAACCCCCATCTTTCCAACGTCAAAGAAGTGGTGTTTGCAGCTGCACTGGAAGAAGTGGTCTTTGCAGCATATGCATTTGAACTTGAACGTGTCCCTTGACTTGAAGAAGTGATCTTTTCAGTTGCACTGGTTGTATCTTTGGCTGTTGCATCCCCAGTCGCTCTTGCACTAGAACTTGCAGTTATGCTTTCACTTGCATTTGTTGTTGCTCTATTCAAATGGCTCATTTGAACCTTCCTTGAAGCATTGTCAAGGTCCTACCACCATTCAAACATTTTAATGTCATGACATGAAACTAAATATATAACATAATATTTCACCCAAAGTGCATACCAATATTTAAGTTTAATTCTACTTATGCACAATGGTTTTAAAAGCACACATATTTCCAGCTTCATATTTTAATGTATCTCCATATTTCCAGCTTCAATTCCTTGCCCAACTAGCTAGGTAGCAAACAGCTGTATCATTCATTTCTTCAATAATGCTTGCTTCTTTCAAGTTAATCTCAAATAACTCTATCAAACCCCTCAGAAACCAACCCCCCCCCCTCCCCCAACCACCACCACCACCACCACTACCAATTCCTTACTCCACAATTCAAAAAAAAAAGCAATATTAATTTTTTTTAATTATATATACCCAAGTCCACTCATTAATAGCTAATTTAATCAAGCAATCATATTTATTCAATATTTAGTTAGTTGGATGTCTCTCAAGTATATATATTATATATATACTAAGTGAAAATAAATGTTATATGTTGAAAACAGAAAAATAATTAGCAACCGAGGATTAATGACTTGAGCAATATATAATCATAATTAGGAAAATAAATGGGAAAATTTATAAGTAGGCTGGCAGAAATAGAAAGTGGACAGAAAATAGAGTGTTTGTTCAATGAATATAGGTTCACCCAAAATAATAATACAAGCCAGGGGTCTAAATTCTAATCATGCTATAGTTGATGTATTTATTTATAATAATTATAATAATACCAACAACCACAACGATTTATAATAGATTATAAGTCTCACCCTGGCAGTAGCATCAGTTGTTGCTTTGTTTTGTGGCCCACCACCTTGTGTGTGTGCTTCTTGATTAATCCCCTATATTCAAGTTATTATCAAAATAATTCGATTATAAATATGCGATTGAAATGTATATATGAAGCTCCTTAAAATATTTAGGCTCACCTCTGTCCTAGGAGCTTTTTTTGAATTTTTTTTGGGTGCTTTGTTTGGAGGCCTAGCAGTTGTTGCTCTGTATTGGGACCTAGCATGCACAACTTGTGCATTTGTTTCAGGATTCCCACATTGTCCACCAGCTTCTTCATTATTACCCTGCAATGAAGTTACTATCAAAATAATTCAATTTTATGAAAGTGTGATTGAAATGTATATATGAACCTACCTTGAAATATTTGGATCTTGGATGTATTGGATTTTTACAAGTTGTCTTGTTATGAGATTGTTCCAAACACCTTGAACATGTATGAGTTAGACCCCTTCTTGTAGAAACACTAGTTTCCTCATCAGCTTGTCTCCTTCTCATTCTTTGCGGTCTGCCCTTTTTGCTCTTGTAAATTGGTGCATTCAGTTGTTGATAAGGTGTTTTGCAATAATCACTTTCTCCTGGAACAACATGTATCATGTGCGAATACACCTTTAAATATTCATCCTTGCTATAACAGTTGTGTACAAAATCTTCCAACTTCAGCCTATTATGACCAATATTCATGGCCGGCTCCAAAGGGAGGCGGCCTAGGCAGTTGCCTAGGGCCTCCCCTCGGCAGGGGCCTCAAAAACAATTTTTAAAAAAAATATTTTTGAAGTATTTTTTTATATTTAAAATATTATATGACTCTATTTATTTTTTTTAAAATTCGAAATCGTGGTCAATTTTTTGCACTTTTTCATCATTTCTTTAGTTAAAAAGTATCTTTCTATTTAAACAAAAATATCTTTTTTCGTTAAATTGATCATCTCAGATGAGTTAAGGTATTCAAATTGGACTAATCATCTTTCGTTTATTTATTGAATGAGATGAGATTTATTTTTGCCTATTTTTGTACTGCGGTTGATTTTTTTTTAATCAATTTAATTTAATTTTTGATCTCGATATAATAAAATCTTCTAATTTTCTTATTCGACAATGGGAATGTTTTTTACTTAATTCCTTAATTTGGGAATTCTTATTCTATTTGTATTATGCATTAATTCATCTCTGACTCATGAAATTTGAGTATTCATCGAGTTCTTTTTTAGTTTTAGTTTTATTTTTTATATTTTGATTCAATTGTTGTTTATGTCATTATTTTTAGTTACAAAAATTTGAAATTTTGATTTTTAGACGATGAAGCGATTGTATCGATATTTAATTAAAAATTTTATATATCTCTCTCCCCTGAATATTTTTCTAGGGCCTCTAATATTCTGGAGACGGCCCTGGCTGCCGTCCTTGATTTCCTGCAAAATTAGCCGCCTCCACTTCAAACAACTATTGTTCTTCTTGCAGATTCCCTTGTACTTGATTCACTGGCGCTGCTTTCATAAGTGCCACTTGGTGTGTCAGAGCGTCAATCTTTGCATTCAGGACCATTAAATTATCGACCTCTAAAACTCTAGCCTTCTTCTCTTTCTTTACATCTGGCCACCCAATATTACTCTCTGTCATATTACCAATGATCTCCCATGCATCAGCCGGTGTTTTCCCGAATAAGCTTTCATTAGCAACATCATCCAACATGGATCGAACAGACTGATCAGCCCCATTGTAGAAAGTCTAAGTCTGCTGGCTCTGAGTAAGATTATGTTGAGGACACATCCTCAACATCTTTTTAAATATGGTCCATGCCACATGAAGATATTCTCCCTCCTTTTGCTTGAATGATATGATGTCAAAGAATAATTTTGCCATCTTCGTAGGAGGAAAATACTTGTTCAAAAAAGTTTGAACAAGTTGGGTCCATGTAGTGATAGAACCCACATGAAAATCTTTCAGCCATTCCATTGCTTTGCCTTGCAGAGAGAATGGGAATCACCGCAGTCGCACTGCATCAGATGTTACCCCATTAGCCTTGAAAGTGTCGCAGATCGACAGAAACGCTCCAGATGAGCGTAGGGGTCTTCCACAGATGTGGCCCCAAATCTTTCTTGCAATTGAATCATCTGAATAATGGACGGCTTCAATTCAAAGTTATTCGCCTCGAAAGTAGGGCGAACATGCTAGATCCATAGCCTTCAGTAGGTGGACGAATCAAGTCTATAACAGTTCTGTTGTCCTCCATATCTTCCTCTGATTCAGATTTTGATTCTAGTTCAATATTGATATATCTCTTGGTCTTTCGGATCCTGCTGAGCGTGCGTTCGATCTCTAAATCAAGCGGTAGTAGCTCCTTCGATCGAATGCTATGCATGCACAACAAATAAAAAAAAATTAGTTGCTTGAATAGTCTTGATTTATTTATTTAAGCTTCTATTTATTGCCCTAATTTGAGATTAGAAACCCCAGGCCCCACACATTTCTTCCTCGGGAATTTCAGTCTGTAGCTCGTCCTCTTCTTGTTTCCTATGAGCCTCCTTCCTTCTTCTATGGAGTGTTCTCTCTATCTCTGAATCGTAGTGGAATTTTTCTTCAGAAGATTCTCCTGTAAGCATTAACAAACCCGCGAAGCACTGGGAGAAAGAATAGAAAATAAAAATATAAAACAAGAACACAAATAAACTAAACGCCTTTCCCGGCAACGGCGCCAAAATTTGAAATCGCTAAGTCGTGTCACGCCCAAATTACCCAACTCAAATCAGATAACAAAATATGCAGTAGTGTGAGTAGGGATCGTTCTCACGAGGAAAGTAAAATTTAAAAGTGTTCTTAAAAATAAAATAAAGGGGTTTTGAGATTTTTTGAATTAACTACTATGCAAGAATAAAAATAAGAAAGATCAATAAACTAACGGGACTTGGTATCGGTCGACCACACCCTTGAAATTATTCATTCGATCATCGATTCCCCAAAAATAATTAATTTACATTGAATATTCATCATTGGAAATTTAATTCATGTTTCACCTTAATTTTAGTTAACTAGACACCAGCGTTCTAAGTTAACCCTTAGCCCATAAATTAAACCAATACCAGCGATTAGATTTAAATCCACGGCAGCATTCAAATGAGTAAAACTATTGAATCTAGACAACACAAATACCAGCGATTGTATTTAATCTAGTCAATTGTTGTTCCTACGATTTAACAAATTCACCAGCGGAAAATATTAATCATAGTTGCTTCAAAAATCAGATGATTCATACAATTACGGATTTGAATTCTAATTTAGCAATAGATTGTATAGCAAAATCCTAAGGTGATCAATCCTAAAATCTCACATACAAGCATGACAATCAATCCAAAACAACTCTTGATACGCAATTTGGAATTAAACAATGAAAAATTCGAATCTCATGAATAAACAAAATCAAGGGTTCGTCTTCCTCAACCAAGTACTAAAACTTAACCATAAATATTCATGAATTCTACAGAAAAATTCATAAAATAAAATTAAATCTAAGAAAAAGAGAGAAGAAACCTAGCCGCCAATGTGTTTCTCTTGCTTAATTTCGTCCATAATTATTCTTGATAGATACAAATCGGAATATATAAGCCTAATAAAAGATTAAAATAATTAAAAATAGAGTTTCCTAATTTAAAAACTCCTTCCCGAATCTGCACGTCTCGCTCGCTCGATCGGTAGAAGTTAACCGATTGAGCGAGCCAATTTTTTTATGCTCCCTACTGTTTTCATTCTTCTTACGGCCGCTCGATCGGTAGAACATTGCGGATCAAGCGGGCGTCTTTTTATCAACCTTTTGTTCTTCAATTTCTCGGCATCACTCAATCGGTTGAAGTATGCAGATCGAGCGGCGCACTCTGCTCCACAAAAAACACAGCTGCGCGATAGCGCCTCTTCCAAGCTGCTGCTGCATCTTCAACTCCCCATCTTCAACTCTTCTATTTTTTCCAGTAAAATGCGACGTACTACACAATAAATCCGGGAGTATGTTATGCAGACATGATATATAAAATAAGAACAAAATGCTAAATTACAACATATAAATGCATGTATATTTATATACATAAAACTTAAATTTTTTTATAAAATTTTTAGTCTCTTAAAATTCTTAGACAATAATTTCAATAAAAATTTTATCTCAGTCATCCCCCAACCCGCCAACGCGCTCGAAAAATCTCTTTTTCTTCAAAAATTCATAACACTCAAAATACTCAAGTTAAAAGTCTTAAATAAATTTAAAATACATAAACATGACAAATAAAATTCATTTAACCCCTTAATTTATTTTATTATTATTTTGTTATATTTTAAATAATTAAATTTCCTAATTATGCATACGGTTTAGCGTAAAAAGGAAATTTAGGCGTTACAGTAGTGTTTATTAGTTTGTCTCTCGATGCCTTATTTATTAGTAGGTTAAATCAAAACATCGACAACCAGGTGGTCTGATGTAGAGCTTGGAGATTCCGGAATGGAAGCATGTGACGGCCTAGTATGCTATATACCATGGCGTCTTTGACTGAGCAGGGTTCTATCGATGATAGGTTTCCTATATCTGTCACTTGCATTTGTATTCATAACACTTGTATACTCCTACTTTCGTACTGGACGTTTTATGCTCACGTCCTCGGTTTTATTTTAGATACCCCATTTCATGGGACAGGGCTTAGGTTGGACAGGTCGGGTGGTACCGATCGCTGAGCTGCAAGGTGGAGTGTATTGTATCAGGTTTTGGTTATGGGATTTATTGCATTATGTTTTCGATGGGGTTGTATAATATTCTTAGTATCTTATTTGGGAACCGGTTGTTCTGCCGGTAGTATTTGAGATTGATAGTATAAGTTTCCGATGTTCCTTTTAATTATTCTTGTTTAATATAATTGTATGCTTAAGCTTTGTTAGTTAGTGATTCCGGGCTGAGTCACTATATTATTATTATCTATTTATTTTTCATTTAATTAAAATAATTACCAACTTTATTTTATAACGTCTAATTCGTAACGACAGTAAAATTAATTTAAAAGAATAAATTTATTTTAATATAATATTTAAAAAATTAAAAAATAATTGGTATTACATATATACCATACAAAAGTTTGACATTTATCCAATATAATTAATTTAATATTAAATTTTCATTCAACAACAAATGATAATACAACAATGCAAATTGTATTAATATTCACAATTAAACTAATTGTATATGTATTTAAAATTTACATATATTAAAAAATAAATAAAAAAACAAGAAAGAAAGAAAGAAAAGGCTACAAAATTAGGTTGGTATCAGCCCTCAGGTAATTGAGGTTTCTATGTGCGCAATGCTGACATGAAATAAAAAAACAAAATTTAAAAAGAAATCGGTGAAATTTTTGGGCACTAGTGTCTGATATTCCACGTGGCCAAATAAATGTTCTCCACAAGGTGGACATTTGGGGAGAAATATACACGTTGCTAGACGTCCTAATATTATAGTGTCCGACATTTCACGTGGTTGTTAGCAACATATTGTGTAAATATTCTTAGTGATATTATTGGATTTTATCCTTGTTTATCTTTTTTTTAAATTAGGAGTTTAGCTACTGTGTTCGTGCTTATCTAGTCGTGAATTGTGATAGGCTACTCATATTGTTGTATATATATATTACTCTTGTGAATAATAAAGATCATTCATTCTTAGACCTTAAATGGTATCAGAGTCCTTTGGCTCGCGCTCCTAAACCCTATATTCCATCTTCCTCGACCGCCGTCGTCACCCCCAACCGTCTCTCACTATCATCAACATGGATGCCCAAGTCTTGCTAAAACTCACTTCTAAAAATTATCCTATATGGAAGCTTCAGTTCCAATCTCTCCTTATTGGTTACGATCTGATGGGTTATTTCGATGGCTCCTAGCCATGACCGCCACCTACTGTTACCACCAATGCGATAACCAAACTCTGGGTTTGTCAAGATTAGTTGCTCTTCAACGCAATTATTTGTGACCTATCATCTACCTTGATTTTATTCATTGATACTTTTAACACATCTCTTGAATTCTGGACGACTCTTGCCAAGACTTTTGCCTCTCCAAGCCGGGGACGCATCTTACAACTCAAAGATCAGATTTCGAATCCTATCAAAGGATCGAAATCCATCATGGATTTCTTGCAAGGCATCAAAGTTACTGTTGATGCTCTAACCCTCACGGACATCACTATTGATTCTGAAGTTCTCACTATCAAGGTCCTCCATGGCCTTGATGAGAATTACAAGGAACTGTCGCACGCTATTCAAGCATGGGATACAACCATCTCCTTTGATAGACTCCATAAGTTTCGTAATCCAGATTCCATTTTAAGATAATGATATGTTAAACATAATTAAGGGTTAGTAATTAACCAATTCCAGGGCATAATTGGACTTCAGAATTACCAGATGGATCGCTGCATATAAAGGTAGTAGCCAAGTTCCACTTTACATGCTATGATATGACATATAATTTTAAATGTGGCAAAATATGATTAAGGAGTCCTTATTTGGTGAAAATAAGTGTAAAATCAGCTTCGAAACGTCCGAAAATGGTAGGAAATGTCCCGGGGGTCTCGGACAGTTCGGAGGCACCGAAATGAGTTCGGACCATCCGAACTCAAATACCAAGTTCGGACCATCCGAACCTGGGTTCGGAGGATCCGAACCCAGCACTTAGGAGGCTCCGAACTCAGCCAGTTCGGAGGCTCTGAACCCAGTTCGGAGGCTCCGAAATCCCCCAGACAGCAATGCTAGATGACTAATCCGCGATTTTTGACAAGTGTCGTACATGCAAGTTCGGAGGCTCCGAACTCCGATGGATTTTTGGCTATAAATAGGGCTCTTCGGAGTCATAATTTGAAATACGAATTCCCGAGGTTCCTTCTTCAGTTATATAGTGTGAGATATACACTTGAGGGCTCTATCGGTTATAATAGAGGTTCTGGAATAACCAAGGAGTGGTTATAGTCATCCGGTACTTGCGACTTCAAAGGGCTATCGACGGACGAAGGTATGGTTCGGGAATCTATTTAAGTTTTGGGAGTACTTATTATCTTAGTTAAGGCTTATAGAACTTTTGTAGTGATACGATAAATTTTTGAATATAGGCTTGGAACCTAGGATCCTACTATACTTGAACTAGCTTAGAGGTACGTACACATTGACTGAGATTGCCAGCGAGTATACATGTTTATATGTTGCATTTATTTGGCATTATTATATGGCATGAGATATGATTTATTGTTTTTCTTTATTCATATGTCATGTGCATATACACGTTGAGCCTATACCTTGTTATACCTGACTATAGAGCCGCTCAGCTCTATATTCGATAGTCTGTCACTGAGAGTACCACGACGGCGGGGACATTTATGTCTGACTACTCTGGTGTACTTGACGAGTGTGGTTGCACCCAGAGGTTGATCCGTGCGGTGGCAGCACTCATGTGGCGCCGGTTCTGAGCATGACTTTTCAGATGACCCTTTACCAGTCATCATGTTGCATGCATCATATTTATACGTGTACTCATGTTTATGTACTGGGCGTTAGCGCTCACGTCCTAGTTGTTATCTTGGACACCCTATTCCATGAGGCAGGTCGCAGGATGGACGGGACTGGTGGATCAAGGCAGGATTAGGGAGCAGGCCTTGTGGAGTTAATTATACAGCAGGATTTCATATAGCTGTATAATGTTTACTTTTAAGTATTTCGATTTTGTTGTATCACTACTGATGAATAAGCTTGACACTTTTATACTAAGCTGATATGTAAATTATGGTTATGTTTCCGCACGTTTTTACTCTGTTAGGTATTTTGCTGTATTAAGTTTAATGCATGCTATTAGTTGCCAGTTAGTAGGTGATTCAATGCAGGGTCACTACAATAAGAAGCTTCTTATCTTTGAGGCACAACTCGCTGCTACTACGTCTGTTTCTTCATCCACGCCTTCCACTGCCTATAATGCCTCTCGCTCCAGCCGTCACTCTACGAATAGCTCACCCTCGGGCCCTCCTCGTTCCCATAACCGGCCACGGGGTAAGGATCCTCATGCACCCTACATGGCCCAACCACGCCCGACATCCCCTACCTTTACCTCGCGCCCTTATCTAGGCCGCTGTCAGCTTTGTGGTATCACTGGACATCCGCCAAATGTTGTCATTCCTATCATGACCTCCCTTGGGCTCCTCACTCATCGCACCCCCCGTCCCGGCCAGGCATACTCCTCCTCATGCTCACACTGTCGTTGTTCCTTCGGCCACATTGCCTTCCTCTAAATGGCTGCTAGACACTGGTGCTTCTCATCATGTCACTACAGATCCTGTCAATCTGTCTCTCCACACTCCCTATGATGGTTCGGACTCCATTTTTGTTGGCAATGGCACTGGTTTGTCTATCACAAACACTGGCACTCTCACATTACCCTCGTCTACTCATTCGTTCGCACTTTATGCGTTTCTACTATGTGCAAAAATGTAATCTCGGTTTCTCAAATATGTTGTACTCACGATGTTTTTGTTACCTTTTTCTCCTCTTCTTTCCAAGTGAAGGATCTGCGAACGGGGTAATTCTTCTCACGGGGCCGAATCTCATTTCGATATACCGTAAATTACTAATATATTTTAGTTTTCTTGTCTCAAGGGAAAAGGAACAATTATGTATGTAGCATTCACCTATATGACTAAGGTAGGAATAGACCCTCATCCATGCACGCAATATTATGAATTGTAATTGATGATGTGTATACCATAGATATTAGCCTCTCTAAAACAAGACTGCTAGAAGATCACGTGATCATCTGAATTCAAAACAAAATATATATATATATATATATATATATATATATATATATATATAAATCTATGTCAAAACAGTGTTGTTTCGCATGCACAGCAAGTGGTGTTGTTTTCCTCCCATTGCAGAGGATCTATATCCATTTATGTGGGCCAATTAAATATTATATATTCAATTCTCATTCAAAAGATTTTTAAAAAAAAATTCTTAAACAATTTTATTTTCTTTTCAATTATTTTTAAATCAAAATAAACTCTATGCACTGTGAATATTATCAGCTTACAAATATTAAGGAGGATTGACTTGCATATAGGAGAAAATGTTGAGGTGATGCTAGTTGAGCAATAGAGAGACATTTGGCTGAAAAGTGAAGAAGCCAGAAAGACCTTTACATGAATTTTACTAAGCATAATAATATTATTCAAGGAGCCGGTTCAATTTATTTTACACTTTTTATCTTATTAAGAAAACTTAATAGTTAAAAAAAACGTTGATAACAAGCTAAAATTAGAGATAAGATATTGAACTAAAGAACTCTAAAATAATAATAACTAAGCTCCACACTTGTATCTTACAGGCATATCAGCAAGATCACATGATCTCTTTGGGATAGTTAAGAGTACAAATTAAAAACTTGTAGGATTCTGTCCCAGTTTCTGAAATTGATCACCACAAAGACCGCAGCATTCATATATTGTGCTGCTGATATGATGCACGTGGAATCAACTTCATGATCACTTCCATGTCTAGACTTGAACTCGGGCACCCGCCAGCTGCAAGTACTCCGATTGCATCCAATTAACGATTCTCTTCTGTTTTTTGCATGAACATAGTGTTGTGTTACTACTGTGTTTTCTAGTCATTTTTGGAGTTCATCTATAGCTGACTGAAAATGGATTGTTTGAAGTGGGATAGCACTGTGAAAAACCACAAGTTTCTATCGGTGCAATTGCGAATTGGAAAATAATTTTGCAAAAGCATTAATTGTACAATTAAGTGGAAATGCAACAACAGTGTTATGTTTCATGTCTAATTCTGTATTCTCTCAAAAAAAAAAAGTCTAATTCTGTATGCAAGAACATGAAACTTTGGTATACACCTTTAACAATCCTTGACCGCCCAAACAGCACCATATGTGCACAAAGGACAGGATAAGAACATAAGAATCTTGAATTCATTTGAAGTGGTTACACAACAAGATAGTAGTGTAACAGACAAATTGATAAAAATCAATAGAATTAAGGTTTAATGGCAAACGTCTCATTCCCATAAAATTCTCTAAAAAAACCATTTTTTTCTTACATGTTCTTCCTCTTTCTCCACGAAGTTTAACGATCTATTTGTCTTGACTTCGACTCAGTTTGGATTGAACAAGAATCCTTCTGTTCCATGCTGAGACGAGATGCTGCAATTCCATCAGTATATCTACTCGAACCAGAATCCAAGCCACCTTCTAAAACATTGCCACAAGTTTTCACTTTTACCTCGCCACCAAGATAGTTTGTCAAGACTCGTCTAACCCCCATACCACGACGTGGAGGTCTGTTGCAATATCCACCTAGAAATGGTGTTCTCTCCTGTCCTCTAGCAGGGCTAATTAGAGCAGGAGAAAAGCTGGGAATTGTGAATGATGTCCGGTAAGGGGTGCCCGAGACAGGCACAGAATATGGGATTGACACCTTCTTGTGAGAAATTACGCTCACTCTAGGCACCGACGAGAGCTTATCGGAATGCTTAGTCAAGTCATCTACATACAGTAGATCGTCAATACGTGCCACAATACTAAAAGCCAAACTTTCCAAGACCCTTGAGTAGCTCTCTAGGATGGACTTCCCGACATCCTGAAAAGTCAAGGAAAATAATTAAGCATATCAGGAAAAACAAAATTTGTTTCCAGGACAATTTTGTGTGGATTTAGACCTTGTTGAACTGTATTTTCATTGCATCTAATGTAGTTTGTGTAAGTCCAGGGAACCGTTGTTTCAGGCAAAGCAGGAGGCTTTCGGCTCTTTCAGCAAGTAGTTCTCTTTTATCTCCATCTACCATGAGATCTTTGACAATCTCCCAAGATGATTTGGCAGCAGAACGAGTTGGATGAGTAGCGGTTTTCGAGTGGAGTCTTCGACGCCAGACATAGATTGAAGCCTCGACTCGATTTGCAATCTCCAAAACGCAATGTTCGGAGGACATGTCAAGACAATCAAGCAAGCATTCTGAGGAGAAGTGTTCGGAAGTGATGTAGCGGTATATGACATCCCCAAGGCATGCTCTCCCGTTCTATAATATGTCAATACTTTTTCAGCAATAGTTTATATCTCACTACTAATTGATGAATAAAAAAATTAAACCTTTGGAAGAGTGTCGAAATATGACTCGGGGATTTCCATTTCAGCCAGTGCAATGCTGTTGATAGACATAGCAGCTTTAAGAATCTGACTCCCGCATTCACGCTTGGAATTTAGCTGCTTTCTTGATTCCTCAGGGAAACCGCCAGTAGGTACACGCGGCACAGGCAACCACCACTTCTCCTCCTGCCTCGGAACAACTTTTCGAAAAGATGCTGATCCATCAGCCTCTGGTGCTGATACACCTTGATCAATGTACCAAAATTCTGTATTTGTGAAACTGTCCAGCATATCCTACAACACCAAGGAAAGAAAATGAAACCAGATTTATGCTCACTCCACTCCAGCAGTGAAGGGACCAAAGGTTAGACTTAAATACTTACAAGTAGCATGTTGTCAAGTTTGCGAAGAGCAGGGAGATTAAGTAATAGATCTGATCTGGGTCGACAAGTCATCACCTGAAGAGGGGGGGGGGAGCAAATCGAGGGTAAAACCAAGAATATTTTACAAAAAGTATTACTGCAAACATTTGAAGTACAAAACCAACGAGAATGCTTCAAGAGGGAGTTACCTCGAGCTTTTTTCCATCAGGAAATGTTTGCCACGAGGGTATCATTTCGACGATATGATCACTCACACCAAGCAAACACTCCATCTCCCTTTTCCACATTGTTTTCTTTTCGGAAGAAATTGGTTCCAATCTCCACAATTGCCCAAACACAGTAGCTAAATGACAAGACAACATGTAATGAACCGCTAGCAGCACAATTGCCAATACTACTCTAAGCAAAAGTGAAGATACACTTTTCGAATTCTTGATACTAATTGAGACAGGGAAAACCAAATGTTCAACAAAACGCAAGGGGATAGATCTTTACCACATAAATTGGTAATGGCATTTGAAATGGCCAATGCTGGGCAAACCCCTTGACCACTTCCAGACATGTCTTCACCAAGCAACAATTTTGCGAAACGCTCTTTCATCATCTCAATTTCTGCAGAATTAAAGATTGGCTCTAGTGAATAAATTGTTAAAACACATTTCAAATTTTATACTTTGGTGAATAAGTTCAATTCCAACCTAAGTTCAGAATTACGACACATACGAAATATGTTTCAAATTCATGCATTTTTGCATACAAATGCTGTCAGAGACATTGAATAGCATAGGAAGTACATGAAGCACAATACCAGTAATATCTCATAGTTTACACTCACACACACGAACAAAATAAAAACAAACAAAACACATCAAGACAAATCGAAACACAACCGGAGGAACCAAACTTTATCAGTAAAACCTATATAAAAGTGAAGGTCAGGGGAAATATCAAATATCTACGCAAATAAAAGTGAAAATTTCTGTTATCATATATAAAATTGAGAATTCCAAATGCACCTGAACACAATCAATCAGGTGATTTTATTGTTCTTTTCCTCAAATCAAACATAATTAAGCACCTCAAACAGAAATACATGGGGAGATGGTGGAGTTTAAATATAATCAATGACCTGAAAACTTTGAACTCTCCTTCTTCACCAAAGATTCGTCATCTGCACAAACACACTTAGCATCCGAATTGGGCTTGCTTTCTTCTTCAAAAGCACCCTTCTTCAAAAACTTTCCACCAACCAGAGCTTTCCCAATAGGCCAACCCAACTTAGCTGAAGAAGAAGTAACAGAACTCGATCTGCTGTCACTACTCGTGCTCTTTCTTGATTCAGTCACCGAGTCACTGCTAAATGACTCAGACCCATCTTTTTTCTTACTCTTCCCAGCTACACAATCCATCTAAACACCACCAAAAGTGCCAACAAGAAGAAGAAACTACCACTCCTTCTCAAGAAACAAATGCCATTGAAGCTAGCTCACTTTCCAAAGCTCAAAAAAGGTAGGAAAAGATGGGATCTTTAAACTTGGATCCACTCCCTCACATGCTGCTGGATAAGAAATCCCATCTCTCTAGCTGCATGCGTACAACAGATTTGAAATTCGAAGTTTAAAGGTTGCTGTAAAAAGGGCCAACGCCTAACGTTAATATTTGCAATTCTCGTCTGCCTGTCTTATTCAAAATTATGTTTTTTATAATTGAAAAAGGGGACTTCGTAGACGTAGGGGGGACGGATCGGCCTATGCTGGGTGAGTTTACGATTTTGCCCTTCGTTTATTGAAGCTAAATCAGACAAATAATTAATATGGACATCGGAATAATCAATTGATTATTTCGAATTAGGGGGACGCTTGCGCTACCCCCATCAAATCTCGTGAGCAATAAAACTTTCAGACATTACTAGCCGTCACACGAATATACGAGCGAATTGTTATGAATTTAATTTTTTCTATCAACAATTTTTTGTATTGAGTTTGTCGTATAAGATTTATTTAGTTAGTGTTTTGTAGAGCTTTTAGGAAGTATTTCACAATTTTTTTTTCACAAAATTTTAAAATTTTGTAAAATTTTGTTAAAAAAAAGCTTAAAAGTACTTTCTAAAAGCTCTCTCAAACACTACCTTAATGTGTTTTATCCGATTGATGCCATTAGTAAGAGATTGTAGTAAGCTTGAAGGTTTACTCAATAGGCATGTGAAAAGTATCACCGTGAATTCTAGCTATGAGGAAAAAAAATAATTAAAGATTTATAATTTTTACGAGTCCTATTTTAAAATTAAATTGTTAAGATATCAATATAAAATAAGGAGTTTAAAGATGTTGATATGATCAATATGTTTTAAAAAGAAATGTATTGTACAATGAAAATTATGCAAATAAATATTGTCAAGAATATTTTTGAATCTGTGTCTTTGTATTTTGTGATGGTATAGGTTTACATGGGTATATATTTTGGACTTGTCAAATATTAATATAAGTTTTTTTAAAGAAATTTTTTTAAAGAAATATTGATTTTATTATTATTATTATTATTATTATTATTATTATTATTATTATTATTAAGTATCTGACGTGGAAAAAATCATGATGAAAAATCATGAGAAAAACTAACAATAGTAGACTATCCTCTTACCTAGAGTCGTCAAGTTGGGTTAGGTCCGTCGGATCGGCCCGGCCTGCCAAACAATTTAAGTAGATTGTGTTAAATTTTTTTCAACCCAACAAAAGGTGGGCCTAGATGGGCCAACCCGCCTAGGTCCGCGACCCGCGCGGGTTGGTCCGTTGCGGGTCTGAGTTGGCCCGCGGGTCTGGAGAATTAATAATTTATTTTTGTTTTTATTGTTATATATGTATTTTTTAATAAAAGTTGTGAATTTTTTTTGTATTAATTACTTTATATAAAATTTACACACATGAAATCAATAATTAAATTTTTTATTAATATTTTTCTATTAATATTTATTTATGAAATGATATTTATAATTAATTATAATATTTTTTATTTTTTTTATTTGTCGTGATCCAATCCGCGGGCCGACCCACCTAACCGCAACCCACCTTGGGTTGGGTTGGGTTGAGGATTTTCAGCCCGCCAAGATGATGAGTTCGGCCCGCCAAAAGATGGGTTTTTGGTGGGCCGGCCCGCCCTACCATAGGTTGGCCCGTTTGACAGCTCTACTCTGACCTCTCCGTTCCTTCGGTTTACATTTTTGTTTATATTTTTACAAAGATTATATAAATAATTGAAAAAAAACAAATTTTGCAAACAAATTTCTCATTTTATCGTTATTTATTACATTTAAAAAAAGAAAATCTATATATTTGAAACAGAAAGAATATCCTTGTTGTGAAAAAGTAAAAATTTATGGTAAAAAGTAAAAACTTCAAAACTCAAAATATATCAAACTCTACATTTTATAATATTTTTCTCTCAACTCAATTGTATTTTTCATCACAAATAAAGACTTATTTATAGATCCACATTTGAGATTGGTCCAAAAATTAATATATCATCATCTACATCATCACACACTAATTTTCCACATTTTACAACTCAATATTCAACATTCAACATTCAATATTCAATATTCAACATAATAATAATAATATATTTTTCAACACTCCCCCTTGTGATGATGATCGTGATATGATGACTGTCTTCATTACGTGTTTTATACTGCCTCGTTAAAAACCTTACTAGAAAAAACACAGTGGGATAAAAACCATAGTAAGGAAAAAAGAGTGCAGCCACGTAAACTCCCCCTCATGTTAACATGAGTGATTCTTCACATATTTCGTAGATTGCGCATCCCAATGTTGTATATATGTTTTCTGAATATCGTCGTGGAAAGTGCCTTTGTGAAGAGATCTGATGAGTTCTCACTTGATTGAATGTAACAGATATCAATATCTTTATTCTTCTCAAGCTCTTGAGTGTAGGCAAAAAATTTTGGGGGGATATGTTTGGTTCTGTCACTTTTGATATATCCTTCTTTTATTTGAGCAATACATGCAGCATTATCTTCATATAGTGTCACAGGCTTCTTGTCTACTGTCAATCCACACGATATTTGAATATGTTTGGTCATTGACTTTAACCATACACATTCACGACTTGCTTCATGTAATGCAATAATCTCGGCGTGATTTGATGAAGTTGTTAACGCCAAGAAATTGCGGTGCCTCCACGAGTAAATACATATCCGGTTTGGGAACGTGCCTTATGTGGATCAGATAAATATCCAGCATCAGCATAACCAATGATACTTTGATTGGTGTCTTCTGAGTACAAAAGTCCCAAATCTGTCGTTCCTCGTAGATAACGGAATATATGTTTAATTCCGTTCCAGTGCCTCTTTGTTGGATATGAACTGAATCTTGCCAATAAATTTACAGCAAAAGATATATCAAGTCTAGTGCAATTTGCAAGATATATAAGTGTACCAATGGCACTTAGATATGATACTTCTGGACCAAGAATAACTTCATCATCTTCACATGGACGGAATGGATTCTTTTCTATGTTTAATGATCTTACAACCATTGTAATACTTAATGGATTTGATTTATCCATATTAAAACGTTTAAGGATCTTTTCTGTATAATTTGTCTGGTGAACAAAAATTCCACATTCTTTTTGTTCTATTTGCAAACCCAGACAGTACTTGATTTTTTCAAGATCCTTTATTTCGAATTCTTCCTACAAGTACATCATAACTTTTTGAATTTCTTTATTCGTTCCAATGATATTTAAATCATCAACATATACAGCAATAATTACGCATCTGGATGTTGTTTTCTTGATGAAAACACAAGGGCATATTGGATCATTTGCATATCCCTTTTTCATCAAGTGCTCACTTAGCCGATTATACCACATTCGACCGGATTGCTTTAACCCATATAATGATCTTTGCAATTTTACAGAATAAAATTCTCTGGGTTTTGAACTTTGTGCTTCAGGCATCTTAAATTCTTCAGGGATTTTCATGTATATATCACTATCAAGTGATCCGTATAAGTAAGCTGTAACAACATCCATAAGACACATTTCCAAATTTTCAGACACTGCCAAACTAATCAAATATCGAAACATAATTACATCCATAACAGGAGAATACGTTTCTTCAAAATCAATTTCAAGCCTTTGAGAAAAATCTTGTGCAACAAGTCTAGCTTTATATCTGACTATTTAATTTTTCTCATTTCGCTTTCGAATAAAAACTCATTTGTATCCAACAGGTTTTACACCTTCAGGTGTGAGGACTATAGGTCCAAAACCATTACATTTATTCAACGAATCCAATTCAACCTAGATGACATCTTTCCATTTGGCCCAATCATGACGAGTTTTACATTCACCAAAAGATTTTGGTTCATGATCCTCATTTTCATTTATGATGTCACAAGCCACATTAGAATAAAATATCTCATCAATATCTTCTATGTCTTTTCGGTTTCATATTTTTTCAGTATTAATATAATTGATAGAGATTTCACGATTCTCGTTAGTTTGTGGTTCTGACAGAACATTTTCATCATCAGGTGTTTCTTCTGGAACACCATTTTCTATTTTATGATCATCGTGCTTCTCTATGCCTTTTCTTTTCCGAGGATTTTTATCCTTGGAACCGACTGGCCTTCCACGCTTCAAGAGTTTTATGACATCATGAGTGTCTTAAATTTTTTCTTTGGAATTTCAATTCAAGCAGGAGCATTTACAGCATGTATATATGATTTTGTTATCTCTTTTGTGTCTGCAAATGCATCTGGCATTTGATTTGCAATTCTTTGCAAGTGCACAATTTGTTGTACATCTTTCTCACATTGTTTGGTCCTTGGATCCAAATGTAACAATGATGGTACATACCATGTGATTTCTTTTTCGATGTGTTTCTTTTCTCCCCCTAACATTGGGAAGATATCTTCATTAAAATGGCAATCAGCAAAGCGTGCTGTAAACACATCACCTGTCTGAGGCTCAAGATATCGAATGATTGATGGACTATCATAATCGATATAAATACCGATTTTTCTTTGAGGACCCATTTTTTTGTTGGAAAACGCGTCGCTCAGATCAATCAGGATAGATACCCGGTGAAGCGGAAGTTTAAAATTTTAAATATGGAACGATTCCATAGTGTGGGTATCAAACCTTCAACGATTAAATTATGTGTGTGTGTAAAAATTAAATAACTGTTATATAATTTTTACCTTCAATCTCGAATCGAGATTTATGGACACCACACAGATTTCTCTGCGCTTCTTGTATCTCCCTGGAACTGATGATCGAACGTTTCTTCAATCAGGTCCACGAATAGAGGTTTAATCCCTCTGATAGATTGCACTAGAAAATCTATCAGAAGTTTTCTACGAAGAGAATAACGAATTTGATTCGCTATTTCAGACTGCAATTCAAAATCACAGACCGGAATTTCTCAGGCAGAGAAAGGGAAGGGGCGGCCGAACTGAGAGGGGAGGCTAGGGTTTTTCGAAAAAATCCTGTCTCAATTATGACCTGTTGTGTGTAATTTCTGTACTGCAATAACTTATTTATAATGCAGGCCACTAACAGCTTAGGGCCCATTAGTCATAAGTTCAGGCCCGACAAACAAAGACCGCATGTTCAGAAATTAATATAAAATTAATCGTGACTCCGATTGATGAACCAATTTCACCAATGTGCACAGAAACCATTTCTCCACCTTTTAAAGTCAAGATAAATTTTTCTGAATCCGAATTCAGTGGTTTCCAAAAATGTCCATTCCTATGTCATTTTAGGAAATCCTACTCCCTTACTCTTAATTAAGAAGTCCAACTTCTTTGTTCATTAAATTTAACTCTTTAAATTCAATTATCTCAACGGGGATTAAAAATCCATTACTCTGTGTGACCCTCAATGGTTCAGGGATACAGCTAGCCGTGGGCTCACAACTCCTTGTGACTCGGAACAACGATTTCCGACTTGCCCATCGAATCATGGTAAAGCGCCTAGCAACATCGCCCCATGATTCCCTAGGTATCACTGATAGTGCCTACAAGAACCAGTAGATTTTGGTTAGCGTACAGTACGGTCCCTTCATCCATATATCCCGATCGAATCAACAACCATTGGTATATCAAGAGTCGCTCGAGATTCGATAACTATGCAGTACATCTTGAAGATCAAATTAGTGACATCGCATGTGCTACTAAGAAACCATTTCTTAAATCACATCAAGTACTCTGGCCAGAGATTCGTCACACTAATATCTCCTCAAATCGCATAGGATATCCACACTCGCAAGTATGTGGTGAATCATTGACAACAATGCATCGACTCCTATATGTGTTGTAACTGTACCCAATCCCGACACCTGATGACCCCAATAGAGTCGGTAAACGAGTCAAAGCACAGTACTAGCATATAGAGTCTCAATGATGTTTCAAGTAGTAAGGACTAATGGTGTACAACCAAAACCGCGGACTTTATCCACTCGATAAGTGATAACCACTTGGAAAGTCCGCATAGGGTAGTTCGATCATTCATCATATGAATATCCATTTGCATGCTTCGAACATCTCCATGTTCCCTACCAATGAAACGTGGTACTCTGCATCGCAAATGCTAGTCTCAAACTCGAGCGATCCTTATCCTTATTATCGGACGGCTCAATCGACTAGGAACAGTTTAGAATATACAGTGACTATAAGATGTGTTTCATGATAGACATCCCCATGTTCTACCACATCTTACATACACTATAGTATATTCAAGGTCTTTATCAAAACAACAATAGTATATCACAATATAACAATATGAAGAAAGATAAAGTCATTGCCATTAATAAAAGTGTAAATTATATTAAACAAAAGATTGTTTATACAAAGAGTCATCAAAGCCCATAGCCACAAGTTGGCTCACTGGGCACCCACTCTTTCAATCTCCCACTTGCCCTATAGCCAACTAGTCATACTACGTAGACCCATTGCTTCGCGATGTTTGTCAAATAATGGTCATGGCAAGGGCTTAGTAAGTGGATCAGCGATATTGTCTGCAGAGGCCACTCGTTCGACAGTGATGTCTCCTCTTTCCAATATCTCCCGGATGATGTGGTATTTCCTCAGTACGTGTTTGGATCTTTGATGAGACCTTAGTTCCTTTGCCTGAGCAACGGCACCCGTGTTGTCACAGTACACCGGGACTGGACCAACAAATTCAGGAATGACGCCCAACTCTTGGACGAAATTCCTCATCCAAACGGCCTCTTTAGCAGCAGCTGATGCTGCAATGTATTCAGCCTCAGTGGTGGAATCCGCTGTGGTGTCCTGCTTGGAACTCTTCCAAGAGACAGCACCGCCATTGAGCATGAACACAAATCCAGAGGTTGACTTCGAGTCATCCACGTCACTTTGGAAGCTAGAGTCGGTATAGCCTTCCAATTTTAGCTTTCGTCCTCCATATACCATGAACATATTCTTAGTCCTTCGTAAGTACTTAAGAATGTCCTTCAAGGCTTTCCAATGCATTTGACCAGGATTAGCTTGATATCTGCTCGTGACACTCAGAGCAAATGCTACATCCGATCTGGTAGATATCATCCCATACATGATACTACCTATAGCTGACGCATATGGTACATGTGTCATATTCTCTATCTCTTCATCAGTCTTGGGACACATAGACTTGGATAGAGAAACTCTATGACACATGGGTAGATGTCCTCTCTTGGACCCATCCATTGAAAACCGTTTCAATATGGTATCGATGTAGGTTGATTGAGTGAGTCCTATCATTCTCTTAGATCTATCTCTATAGATCTGTATCCCAAGAATATAGGATGCCTCACCCAAATCCTTCATCGAGAATCTACCTGATAACCATATCTTTGTTGACTGCAACATCCCTACATCATTCCCAATGAGTAGGATGTCATCAACATAAAGTACTAAGAATGTCACAGCATCCTTAACTACTTTCTTGTACACGCATGGTTCCTCCGGGTTCTTGATGAAACCAAAATCTTTTATTGTTTCATCAAATTTCTGGTTCCAACTTTTTGATGCTTGTTTTAGACCATAAATTGATCTCTGAAGCTTGCATACCTTATGCTCGCTTCCCATGGATGTGAACCCCTCAGGCTGCTTCATATAGATTTCTTCCTTAATGTCTCCATTAAGAAAAGCAGTCTTCACATCCATTTGTCATATCTCATAGTCATACCATGCAGCTATGGCAATAAGGATTCTTATGAACTTGAACATTGCAACTGGTGAAAAGGTTTCATCATAGTCAACTCCTTGTCTTTGAGTATAACCTTTCGCCACCAATCGCGCCTTGTAGGTCAATACCTTACCATCAGGCCCAAGATTTCTCTTGTAGATCCATTTACACCCTATTGGAACAATTCCATCGGGAGGATCTACTAAAGACCAAACTTGGTTTGTATGCATCGAATCTAATTCCGACTGCATAGCTTCAAGCCATAAATTTGAATCCGCATCAGAAATTGCTTCCTTGAAGTTTCTTGGATCACATCCAACATCGGGTTCATCTTGATCCCCTTCAAGAAGAAGACCATATCGAATAGGAGGTCTAGAAGTCCTCTCGGATCTTCTAGGTACAGGCGTGTCCAGCAATGGTTCCTGAGGTGTAGGATCGTTATTTTGTATTTCGGGTTCTTCTGAAACTTCTTCGAGTTCCATCATCTCGCCTTTCTTATCCAATAAGAACTCCTTCTCCAAGAAGGTGGCATTCCTTGAAACAAACACCTTTGTTTCAGCAGGATAATAGAAATAATATCCGATTGAATTCTTCGGATACCCTACAAAATAACATAGGCTGGATCGACTATCCAACTTATCTCCCACTGTCCGCTTCACGTAAGCAGGACATCCCCAAATCCTCAAGTACGAATACTTAGGAGCTTTGCCATTCCATAACTCGTATGGTGTTTTGTCCACTGCTTTAGTGTGGACGTTGTTCAACAACAATACCGCCGTTTCAAGCGCATAGCCCCAAAACGAAGGTGGAAGCTCAGTGAAGCTCATCATAGATCGAACCATGTCCAACAAAGTTCGATTACGATGCTCCGATACACCATTAAGCTGTGGTGTCATAGGAGGAGTCCACTGAGAGAGAATCTCATTCTCTTTTAGATAGTCCAGAAACTCGATACTTAAGTATTCTCCACCTCGATCCGATCGAAGTGCTTTAATACTTTTACCTAGCTTGTTTTCTACTTCAGCCTTGAATGCTTTGAACTTTTCAAATGCTTCAGACTTATATTTCATTAAATATAAATACCCATACCTCGAATAATCATCAGTAAAGGTAATGAAGTAGGTGTGGCCATGTTGAGTCCCAACTCTAAATGGACCACAAACATCTGTATGGATCAAATCCAATAGATTTTGACTACGCTCAGGCTTCCCCTTAAAAGGAGATTTAGTCATTTTCCCTTTTAGGCAGGATTCACAAGTAGGTAGAGAGTTAATATCAGACATATCAAACATGCCCTCTCCCACTAGCTTGTTCATCCTCCTTGAGGAAATATGACCTAGCCTAGCGTGCCAAAGGTTTGCTGGGTTTTGACTATCAATTTTCCTTTTGTTTGTTGTTGCCGGTTTATCAACATAATTTATTGGAACGTCTTTTAGTTTTAAGTTGTATAGATCGTTTTCAAGTTGTTCATTTCCAATCAAACATTCATTCTTGTAAATATTGCAAATCTCATTCACAAAATTGCAAGAATAACCATCTCTATCAAGCATAGAAATAGAAATAATGTTTTTAATTAAATCTGGAACAAATAAAACATCTCTTAAAAGTAACTTAAAACCGTTCTGCAAAATTAAACAAACATCTCCTATGGTTGTAGCTTCAACTCTGGAACCATTCCCAAGCCTCAGCTGGGTCTCACCCATTCTAAGCCTGCGACTTCTTGTCATCACTTGCAAATCATTGCAAATGTGAGATCCACATCCGGTATCCAATACCCAAGAAGTAGTGTTAAGTGAAATGTTTATTTCAATATAGAACATACCCTTCGCAGTTCCCAACTGCTCTAGATATTCCTTGCAGTTGCGCTTCCAATGACCGGGCTTCTTACAGTAATGGCAAACATCCTTGGATTTTTTCATTTTTGAAGCCTTTGTCTTGTGCTTCTTCTCGGGTTCGATTTTCTTGGGTGGGGCAGAACGTTTCTTACCCTTCGTACTTGGCCCCTTCTTAGCAGAATAAGAGGAGCCCACCAAGAAAGCCGGCTTATCCTTCTTTAGTGTGGATTCATATGTCACAAGCATATTGACCATCTCTTCAAGGGAGGCCTCTATCTTGTTCATATTGAAATTTACCACAAATCTGTCAAACGAAGAAGGAAGAGACAGAAGCAGTAAGTCCACATTGAGTTCATGCTCCAACACCAAATCTAAAGTTACCAACTTTTGTATGAGCCAAATCACTCGTACCCCATGATCACGGACCGAAGTCCCTTCACGCATGCGACACGTCATTAGCTCCTTAACAGTAGCGAACCTTTCAGCCCTCGATTGAGCCCCAAAAAGTTCTTTGAGTTGAACGTGAATGTCAGCAGCATTCACGGTGTCCTCAAATCGCCTCTGGAGTTCATCAGACATCGAGGCTTGCATATAGCATTTGGTCTTGATATCATGGTCCCACCATGTATCAAGCTTGGCCAACGCCTCTGGACTCACGTCAGCTGGTGCTTCCTTCGAAGGAGATTTATCTAACACGTAGAGCATCTTCTCCGAAGTCAAGACAATCTTCAACTTCCGGAACCATTCCGTATAGTTTGCGCCAGTCAACTTGTTTTGTTCGAGGATCGAGAATAATGGATTACGCGAATTCATCTTATGAAATACTGAAAAGAAAAACAGACATATATCAATGATTGTTTAAGCAATTTACTAAGACATAAAATAGGCAAATTTAATTTTATGAATCTCACTCCCACTATTTTAACGATTTTCACTACCCTCTAGTGAAAACGGGAAACTTTTTCCTTAGTGAGAACATGGAGTCCAATTGACAAACTTATGGTCCCGAATAATATCAGCCAACCATAATTTTCAAAAGGTAGAGCCCAATTGCTTCCAAAGCAACCTCCATGTATTTACCTCATGTCCAATAAGGGCCCAATAATATGACGCCGTTTATTGTGATATGTCAAGATGACCCATCAATATTAAGTTGTGATGGATGGTCGCCATGTGGATCCCCCAATAATATGAGCCGATCCCATGGTAGTTCCACCCAACTTACAACATGTGTCGATCCAATGTACAGCTTTCCGACGAACGGGCCCCCCCAATAATATGAGCCGGACCATATCCGCGGGTAGCATCTCATACATTGATCGTTGATGGAAGGTAGGAACATTTAAACAAATTTAAATTTCCTTTATTTATCTTGATATCAATTTTAAATCATATTTAAAATGAGGGATTTTAATTATAAAAAATTTGTCTCATCAATTTTCAAATATTGCATGCTTGCCGGATTCACGCAATTATGTCTAAACATGCATACAATCATAATATCATATATTATTTAGGATGATCGATTCCATTTTTAATTGACCCGTGGTTGCCAATCACGAGTCTTAGTCCAATCCTAGGTAATATGCAGTATGCAATGCAATCCTATTACATTTGCTTCCAATTTACATTTCTTCTGTCTTTATTGTCTGCTGGGCCCACCATCTTCAAATCTTGATCTCCCATTAAATCTAATGTATTTACAATAAATAACAATGACAAGTAGGGGATACATTTTTAGGGGGTGGGAACGGGCCATAAACCAAGCCCACTTTTATTACATATGACATTCATATTGGGCCATAAACCAGGCCCATTAATAAAACCAACAACAATAAAAACAAATGTAAATTCCTAACATACACCAACAAAATTGGTCATGGCAATCGATCATCCTTATCCAATAACATTTAATTCAAAATTAATTTATTGGATAACATGCATTGGCAATTCAAATTTAAACAGGATAAAATCATATTTTATACATAAAATCTTATTTTACATATAAAATCATATTTTATCTCTTTATCAAATAAAATCATATTTTATCTACAGAATCCAATTTTATAGATAAAATCATATTTTACTTAATATATCCATAAGATCAAATCTTATCATCAATTGCACCAAAAATAATTGATTTCAAAATTCAATTTAAGGATAAAATATTAAAATTTTTCAAAAATTCAAATTTATCCAAAAATCAATTTTAAAATTTTCGGACTCGAACAATTCGATCCGATGCCTCGTGGACCAATCAAAAACAATTTTCGATCGGACCAAAAATAGAATTTTAACACATTAAAATTTAATTTTAAAAATAAAAAATAATTTTTCCCGCGGGCCGCCCGGGACGTTCCCGGGCTGCCCGCCCCTCAACGGGCCGGGCTAGGCAGCCCGGCTGCCCACTAGGGCGGCGCCGTGCGCTGCCCGGGGCAGCGACCATCGCTGCCCCACCGGGCAGCGATCCAATCGCTGCCCGGGTTTTTGCCCGAAAAAAAAATTTTTAATTTTTAAAATATTTATTTTGTTTCAAAAACCGAGACTCAAAAATTTTTGTACAATCGATTAATTTAATCGTTTGATCTGAGCAACCTGTTTCTGATACCACTGTTGGAAAACGCGTCGCTCAGATCAATCAGGATTGATACCCGGTGCAGCAGAAGTTTAAAATTTTAAATATGGAACGATTCCATAGTGTGGGTATCAAACCTTCAACGATTAAATTATGTGTGTGTGTAAAAATTAAATAACTGTTATATAATTTTTACCTTCAATCTCGAATCGAGATTTATGGACACCACACAGATTTCTCTGCGCTTCTTGTATCTCCCTGGAACTGATGATCGAACGTTTCTTCAATCAGGTCCACGAATAGAGGTTTAATCCCTCTGATAGATTGCACTAGAAAATCTATCAGAAGTTTTCTACGAAGAGAATAACGAATTTGATTCGCTATTCCAGACTGCAATTCAAAATCACAGACCGGAATTTCTCAGGCAGAGAAAGGGAAGGGGCGGCCGAACTGAGAGGGGAGGCTAGGGTTTTTCGAAAAAATCCTGTCTCAATTATGACCTGTTGTGTGTAATTTCTGTACTGCAATAACTTATTTATAATGCAGGCCACTAACAGCTTAGGGCCCATTAGTCATAAGTTCAGGCCCGACAAGCAAATCCCGCATGTTCAGAAATTAATATAAAATTAATCGTGACTCCGATTGATGAACCAATTTCACCAATGTGCACAGAAACCATTTCTGCACCTTTTAAAGTCAAGATAAATTTTTCTGAATCCGAATTCAGTGGTTTCCAAAAATGTCCATCCCTATGTCATTTTAGGAAATCCTACTCCCTTACTCTTAATTAAGAAGTCCAACTTTTTTGTTCATTAAATTTAACTCTTTAAATTTAACTATCTCAACGGGGATTAAAAATCCATTACTCTGTGTGACCCTCAATGGTTCAGGGATACAGCTAGCCGTGGGCTCACAACTCCTTGTGACTCGGAACAACGATTTCCGACTTGCCCATCGAATCATGGTAAAGCGCCTAGCAACATCGCCCCATGATTCCCTAGGTATCACTGATAGTGCCTACAAGAACCAGTAGATTTTGGTTAGCGTACAGTACGGTCCCTTCATCCATATATCCCGATCGAATCAACAACCATTGGTATATCGAGAGTCGCTCGAGATTCGATAACTATGCAATACATCTTGAAGATCAAATTAGTGACATCGCATGTGCTACTAAGAAACCATTTCTTAAATCACATCAAGTACTCTGGCCAGAGATTCGTCACACTAATATCTCCTCAGATCGCATAGGATATCCACACTCGCAAGTATGTGGTGAATCCTTGACAACAATGCATCGACTCCTATATGTGTTGTAACTGTACCCAATCCCGACACCTGATGACCCCAATAGAGTCGGTAAACGAGTCAAAGCACAGTACTAGCATATAGAGTCTCCATGATATTTCAAGTAGTAAGGACTAATGGTGTACAACCAAAACCGCGGACTTTATCCACTCGATAAGTGATAACCACTTGGAAAGTCCGGATAGGGTAGTTCGATCATTCATCATATGAATATCCATTTGCATGCTTCGAACATCTCCATGTTCCCTACCAATGAAACGTGGTACTCTGCATCGCAAATGCTAGTCTCAAACTCGAGCGATCCTTATCCTTATTATCGGACGGCTCAATCGACTAGGAACAGTTTAGAATATACAGTGACTATAAGATGTGTTTCATGATAGACATCCCCATGTTCTACCACATCTTACATACACTATAGTATATTCAAGGTCTTTATCAAAACAACAATAGTATATCACAATATAACAATATGAAGAAAGATAAAGTCATTGCCATTAATAAAAGTGTAAATTATATTAAACAAAAGATTGTTTATACAAAGAGTCATCAAAGCCCATAGCCACAAGTTGGCTCACTGGGCACCCACTCTTTCAATTTTATCGTTCTGGTGGTGCAATAGGCACATACACCATACATCCAAAAATTCTCAGATGAGAAATATTTGGTTCTTTACCAAATGCAAGCTGCAATGGGGAGAATTTATGATATGCACTTGTTCTGATGCGAATTAATTCCGCAGCATGTAAAATTGCATGTCCTCATATAGAAATAGAGAGTTTTTTTTCCTCATAATCATTGGTATAGCAATCAGTTGTAGACGTTTAATCAATGATTCAGCTAATCCATGCTGTGTATGAACATGAGCAACAGGATGTTCAACGGTAATTCCCATTGACATACAATAATCATTGAAAGTTTGGGAAGTAAATTCTCCAGCATTATTAAGTCTTATTTTTTTGATTTTATAATCGGGAAATGGATTCCGCAATTTTATTATTTGAGTCATTAATCTTGCAAATACCACATTCCGAGTTGACAATAAGCATACATGTGACCATCTGCTAGAGGCAATACCATATAATATCGAAATGGTCCACATGGTGGATGAATTGGCCCACAAATATCACCCTGAATGCATTCAAGAAATATGGGTGATTCTGTTTGGATTTTAGCTGGCGATGGTCTTATAATAAGTTTTCCAAGAGAACATGCTTTACATTGAAACTTATTATTCTGAAAGATCTTCTGGTCTTTCAATGGATGACCATTCGTATTTTCAATAATTCTTCGCATCATTATCGAACCAGGATGTCCCAATCGATCATGCCAATTTTTTAATATTGAAGAACTATTAACTACCATATTTGATTCGATTGGACTTATATGTGTATAATGCAATCCAGTAGGAAGCATTGATAATTTCAACCACATATTTTTTTCCTGATTTATATGTGGTAAGATACATATATTTCTGATTTCCATCAGTTATCGTCTCAGTATCATATCCATGAGAATATATGTCATTAAAACTCAATAAATTTCTTTTCGATTGTGGTGAATATAAAGCATCATTTATCAGAAATTTTGTACCATTTGGTAACAAAAATTGTGCTTTACCACAACCTTCAATCAAGTCTACAGGACCTGATATTGTATTCACCATTGTTTTTGTTGGTTTTATTTCCAAGAAATATCTTTTATCTCGCAGAATAGTGTGCATTGTACCACTATCCGGTATGCAAATTTTCATGATATTATTTCCATGTTTGCTCATAGCATTTTCCATATCAAACTTCACAAAAATGCAATAAAGAAAAATTAAGTACAATACAAATGCAAAATATAACATGCTTTATAATACAAGAATGCGAAAAATACAAATTTGTTACAATCTAGTCCCACAAATCTTTTAATCAATGTCTTCGAAATCATTCAAAAAATCTGCAGCATTGAAACTAGTTGAACCAATTAAATGGTCACTATCTTCAACAAAATTGGTCTCTTTTCCTTTCCCCTTTGTCGATTTTTTATAGAGCTTACATAGGTGCTCAGGGGTTCGACAAATATGTGACTAATATCCTGGAGTGCCACATCTATAACAAACACTCTCAGATCTTTTTGAGTGATTTTCATTTTCACTCGTATTTTCATGCTGCCTTTTTTGTGGGTGTTTCGTGACGTTCTTTTGAGATGAGTTATTGAAA
The DNA here is from genome assembly GCF_033568475.1 of Henckelia pumila. Lineage (NCBI taxonomy): Eukaryota > Viridiplantae > Streptophyta > Magnoliopsida > Lamiales > Gesneriaceae > Henckelia > Henckelia pumila. The sequence goes on along the minus strand of NC_133123.1, from coordinate 223,582,130 downwards.
TAACTATCTCGATTATTTTCATATCCACGGCCACGACCGCGACCGCGATAATTTTTACGTCCACGCCCACGCCCACTTCCTCGACCTCGTCCACGACCAAAATCTGGTCTATGCCTTTGATTTTGGTTTTCATTTTTCATTACGACATTTGCTTCAGGAAATGCCGTTGATCCAGTGGGTCGGAATTGATGATTTCTTATTAACAATTCGTTGTTCTTTTCCGCCACAAGAAGACATGCAATGAGTTCAGAATATCTCGTAAAATCACGCACTCTATACTATTGCTGTAGAGTTATATTTGATGCGTGAAAAGTGGAAAATGTTTTCTCAAGCATTTTCATCTCTGTGACTTCAAGTCCACAGAATTTTAATTGCGAGACTATTCGATACATTGCAGAATTATAATCACTGACTTTTTTAAAGTCTTGGAATCTCAACGTATTCCATTCATCACGGGCGGTCGGAAGTATCACTTTTCTTATATGCTCAAATTTTTCTTTCAACCCTTTCCATAAAATCATTGGGTCTTTTTCTGTGAGATACTCACATTTCAATCCTTCATCAAGATGTCGGCGTAAAAAAATCATTGTCTTTGCTTTATCTTGTGAGGTTGATATATTAATTTCTTTGATGATATCACTTAGACCCAATGACTCAAGATGCATCTCTACATCGAGAGTCCATGACATATAATTCTTTCCAGTGATATCGAGCGCAACGAATTCAATCTTTGCCAAATTTGACATGGTGGTACTAGAAAAATAATAATGCATTTTATTAGTTAATTTTTATTAATATGATAATACAAAATAATGAAAGAACAAAGATTACAAATGCGTGTACAAATAAAGAAAAAGTATGTGGTGAAAAATCGTTGGTGAGTACAAAACTCGTGAGCATGATGATCATAATCATTATGAAAAATAGCCTTAAAAATGCCATCATCTTCATCTTCAAAAAATCGAGGAGAAATTATTTTGAGAAAAGAGTGAATTTGGTGTGATTGAAAATGAGTTTGAGTGAACATATTTATAGGGCAAAAACTAGTCGGTTGTTACCGTTGGGGTAAGAAAAAAATCGAGTATGTGTTGAATAAAAATTCGTGATAATCATGTGATGCATATAATGATAATCATAATTAAATATACGCAATAAAACATATATCATATCACGTTATTGTAATGTCAGTGTTCTAAACAACCTCTTATATAATAACATGAAATTATATATTGATATAGTTAGTATATATACATAATAAATATATATCATATCACGTTATTTTTTAAAAACCTTAAAAACTTTTATACTTGTCGTATCCCTTACTGGGAGTGTGGGATGTCGTCTTAACATCATCCCAGGATTTATAACAAGTTTTTAAACAACTAATTTTTTTTTTCATTTATGATAATAACATGATATTATATATTAATATATACACAATAAAAATATATAAACAGTAAAATAAAAATTCTTACTTATTGAATATTTTTGACTTTTTCTTGTATTTTGGAGCGTCGAAAATTATAGAGAACCTTCGAGCGATCGTGCTGATAACGTGTTGTGAAAAAGTAAAAATTTATGGTAAAAAGTAAAAACTCCAAAACTCAAAATATATCAAACTCTACACTTTATAATATTTTTCTCTCAACTCAATTGTATTTTTCATCACAAATAAAGACCTATTTATAGATCCACATTTGAGATTAGTCCAAAAATTAATATATCATCATCTACATCATCACACACTAATTTTTCACATTTTACAACTCAATATTCAACATTCAACATTCAACATTCAATATTCAATATTCAACATAATAATAATAATAATATATTTTTCAACAATCCTAACTTTTTCTATTTTTTAAAGAGAGTATCTAAATTTAATAATTCATATAAAATCTTATATAATTAATTCTTAAATTTTTCATTCAAGAACATGGCCCAAAGTTTTCTTATTTGGAAGAACATTATAGTAGAAGACAGAAAAATGATGGAAGCAGTAACGTTATAATGGCTCGTTGTGAGAAGAAAAGGTAATAAAAGGTAAAATATTTTTCGTCTTCTTTCAGAATTTACCGTTACTTGACAAAACTCTCGAATTGACATTCAAAATCCAATTGCTTTTGCTTTTTGGGTCACCTCACTCTAAATTCACCACGTACGTAAGTTATGATTCATTCTCTTAATTTAAAGATCCAAAATTATAGTATGTATATCGAATTTAAGCAAAATGATAACTCCATTTTAGTCACTTGGTATCTGAGATTGATATATTAGTAACATATTTTCAATATTTATGTTATTAGTTCAAAAAATTGTTTACATTTCATATCTAAAAATTTTAATTATATACCTAATTTGATTTGGTGTTGTGCTATAATCTCAACCATATGTTCCTATATTTTTTGCATTAGTTTTCGTGTCTTACATATGACATAAATAATATGCCAAATTAAATTTGTTCATATTTAGGGATAGGATATCGAACCAAAATACCGATTTTTTGAGATATTGTACCGAAATTCTTTTTATATATATACATTTTCTTGGTATATCGAATTTTTTTCCGGTATCTATACGGTATTAGTATGATTTTTTTCCACACCAAAATTTCAAAATTTCGATATCGGTATCGTTATGAATTTTTTTCATACCAATATTTTTGATACGGTATTCCAAAAACTCACCCTATTCATATACAATAATCATAAATTTATATCACAATTTCAACTCTATGTGTAACTATTTAGACCAAAAAAAATTGTCATGAAGCTGAAATAATAAAAAAAAACACGTGAGGTCAAAGAGCTTAAACTAAATTTTCTGATACGAGTACTGAATCTTAAGTATGTTTGATGTCTGCGACTGAATCCTATAAGTTGTTCATTGTTGGTTTCTAATACAAAAATATGAGTCGGGTCGATTCTCTCACAGATAATTATTTTTTTTATATCAAAAATATTATTTGACTTTATTCATGAAAAATTATTATTTTTGTATCAAAAATATTATTTTTTACTATTGATATGAGTCGGATCGACTCTCTCACATATAATCTATAAGTCGTCTCATAAGAAAATTCTCATTTGATGTTTATTTTATAAAATAAAATGTTAAAAATCACATTGATTTTAAATAATATATTTAATTCTTTTTTTCCAAAAAGTTCCCACTTCATTCATTTTTATCCAAATAAATAATAAACCCGAGGATTATGAGTAGCTTGGAATGACGTAAAAGACAAGTTAAACAAAGAATTTGAGATTGAATTAGAGTCCACAAAAAATTAGATGAAATTTAAATTAAAATAACGTATATCTAATACATGAATGTCACTTTAGACTATATTTATGTAATGATCTATTGTGATGTAATCATATCAAAATTCATATATATCATATATTCTTATATATAAGTATTGAAAAACTATTAATCTATATTATCTATACTTTACTAAATATTATTAGTGTTGGAATTTAAATTAAGATTGATTGAGCTTTCATTATGTGAATGCAAGATTGGTTAAGCTATTGGGCTTGTTAAAGTGGATGGTTAAGAGTGGAATATGAGTATCTCACATAGGAAAAATAAACTTTCATGAGTGAGCTTATATTATGTTACACTTTATGAAGGTGCAAAAATGATTAGTCAAGAGGCTCTCTCGCGCCCCTGCGCAGGGGGCTCGTGCAAATCAAGAGTTCGATTTGCACTGGAAAAGGTTTTGACTTGTATGCAAGCGTACGAGCGCGATCTGGTGCGTTGAATATTTCCTTTCCAACTATTCTACGTATTGTACTGTCAGTATCATTTCTTCTTAATTTGTTATATTCGCGTTTGAGTTTACCATTTTGAATAACAATTAGACATGATGTCTTTATCCTTTTTATACCAAATTTATCCTTAATTAACATTTGTTATTCAAATCAAAATTTATTATGATAAATTTATGTGTTTTATTATCATAAATTTATGTGTTTTATTAGAATCTTATCTTAATCTTAATCTTAATCTTAATCTTAATCTTATTCGAATTCAATTTATTTTATTTCTCTCTTTTAAAATGTTTACATTTTTACGCAAGAAAATTGTTGGATGCTTACTTTGACTTTTCTCATGTGTGGGAGTTCTCGGACTCCTCTCAAGCAGTCCATGCTTTGTCTTCATGGCTGGAGCATTCTGATCATGATGACTTTCTTATTTCGAACTTTTTAATTCTAGTAGCTTTAAAAGGGGGTTTCTTTTGCTAATTTGCTTTGAATTATCCTTCGTTTTTTTTTTTCTTAAGTTGAAAGTTTTTCCTATCGTTCTTGATGGATGTAACTTTGTACGAAACAAAAAAATAAATAAATTAAACTTGCCAAGAGAAAACAATTATAATCTCTACGCTTATTAGATCTGATTTGCTAATTTATGCATTGAATTACAATGTTTGTTTCAGCTATTATTTGACTTAGATATAATAAAAATTAATTGAAAAAAAAAACGATTTTTTACACTAATTTTTTTTTTTCTAATTAACCACATAAACCTTGGACAGAATATATACGGGATATTAAATTTGTTCGAAACGAGTGTCAGGCAACACTAATCCAAATGAAATGCATTCATCGGTCCAAGGAAGAAATATACTGCAATCCAATGTCTCTACTTAGATCTGCCAAAGTTCACAAGTTTTTCTTGGATTCGCAAGAAATATCGGATTCGTTCACAATCTTGAATAGCTACGAAAAGTAAAGTTTTGTTCACTCTGACTTCTTCTTCTTCGTTGGGGACGGGGGAGGAAATAAGAAGCGGAAGATCCAGGCAGCCAGTATAGCTCCGGCGAAGGGACAGATCCAATATACATAGAAGTGCTCCCATGTGTTGTGCTTGTTATTAAGGTACGCCCAACCAAATGCCTGTAATGATATGATATAAAGAAGGTAAAACACCAAGAAAAGCTAGCTGTCAAGGTGTTTCTGTAAATATATAGACAAGATATAGACAAGATCATCATCAATGAAATAATGCAAATCTCGTTTCTTTTAAAAAAAAGTCAGAAACAGTTGAGAATTTAATCAAGAATGTAAATTGGATAGCTCCAGATTGCATGCAGAATAGAACATTTTTTTTGCATATATTGGTATACCCTGGTGAGATTCTTTGCTTTGAATTTGAGAACTAAGGAACTCCACCATCATACAAACGACGCTTATGCTTTACTTAATGGCACAATCAACAATACGGAAGAATCCTAGCTTTAGAAATTAGAATGTTTCAACTAAGATTTAAACTACGCAGATTAGCCTTCGACACTGAAGAACAAAAAACAAGGGAACTAATCAAAACGAAAAAGACAAGGAAACTAATCAAAACGAGATATCAGAATCTCGTTGAAACTCAAACACAAAAGGGGGTCTTCTCTCCCTTGAGATGTTTCTCCCAGGAGATGGAGAAACAAGTGGTTGAAGTTTCAAAAGCACACAAGATAAGTGAGGAATGGCAGGAAGTTTGTAATTTTCCATATGAACGTGATAGATCTCAAATGAAGATGCCCTACCTCAAATATGTTTCTAATTCTCATAACATGTGTTAGAAGTTTTATCTCCCAAAGAAGGGCTTCAAGCAGCCTAACACGATGTAGTTCATTTTACATTGCCTTTTAACAAAAGAATTAAGTTTGGTCCATGTTTTCTCATCTTTTTTCTTCACTTCGAATTTTCCAAGAGAAAAAATGTTATTAATCCAAATAATGTAAATACTGTGTGCCACAATCAACCTTAAGGCGGTCGGGATTATAAAACACAATGCCCGCTTCAAAGATGTTAACTTCTACTTTCAAATTGGGGGCACAATCAAAGAAATCAGAGGTATAATCAACACCAAAAGCTTGTAGATCAATGCATTTCAAGAATAAACAGAGACAAACAAGATCTCAGTTCAGTCTTCCAGTTCATGTGGTGGGTAAATATTATGCAAAAGATAATTTAAGATTTCAGTCAAGCAATACGCATATTCATGGAATCTCAATTTACGAGCGTAGACATACGGTGGTTCCCAGACAGAGATTTTAGAACTGGGATATTAATTCCAAAAGAGACTCTCAAAAAAAAAAAATTTCCAAAAGAGAAAAGATGATGGGTGAGGTATTTCTACACGACCTACCTGGAATAATAATTGCACGACGAGGATATAACAAGATATAATAAAATCATTTCCACAGTACTATAAATCAAAGGAGATGTGGTGCTTACATTGGCAGGATTCATGGAAGGTCCCGTATAACTCGAACCTGCAACTATTAGTGAAATAGTCGATGTGGCAAGCAGCCAGTTCTTGATAACTGGGTTTCTCGGACCCTTGATGACAATGAGAAGTACCGCAAAAGTAATTATGAAAGTCAAGACGCCCTCAGCTATAGCTCCGGTGTGCAAATCAACCTTTAAATAAGGACCTCCAAGCATGTGTTTGTACTGAATCGGCATAACCTCCGAAATCGCGAGGACACCACCAACTGCGCCAGCTGCCTATCAAGGATACACCAGATAGATGAAATATTTCGTAAACACAACCGAAGAAAATTAACTTCCAAACAAATAGTCTCGTAGTCTCTCCTATTTGTTTACACATGGATTCAAAAAAATGTTAACCAAACAAAAAGGAAAACGTCTTGCTGCCAAAATTTATGTGTAACCTCGTAATTATGTTTCTAGTATGAGTTTCTATCCCTTATCTTGCCATGGATCTAAAGATGAGTCTGTCAAAAACTAATCCATACGCTTAAATATATGACAAAAAAAAATCTTCATCTTAACATAAGAATGTAACCAACTAAGCATAATTAAATAAACGTATCTTGCTATTCAAAGCTCAAACACAAAATTTAGAATAAACTAAAAGTAATTTACTTTTATGTACAATTTTATAAAAATATAATCTTTTGCTATATCCCATCCCTTTCCCTCAACCTCTGAAGTAAAATCTTGAGGCCATCCATGGCAAGGCGATCAAGCATTTTGTTTGCAAATTCGAGCACGAGTAATTGGGGAAAAGGGTTTTATCTCCTGATCAAAATTCTTGGGATCGATGAGAATCCCTACATACCTGAGCAGGAAACCGAATCGCCGCCGAAATGAGGGAGTCAGCGCCCCCAAGCCCGGCCGCATAGAACGCAGCGGTGGCGGTGGGGTTGAACGTCGCGCCGCCCATCAAATCTCCGACGTAGCCGAATATAAACAAAAGCACGAAAACGAGGAAAGTGGTGATAAAAAGCGTCGGGAGGCCTGGAGCCACTCCCAGCGTCGAAGCTATGACAAACGTGACAGCACCCAGCGCCGATGCGCAGAAAATCCACATGAACGTCAGCACCCCATCGGCCACGGCCGCCCTGATCGCCCCCATCTCCTCTGGAAACTACCTGCAGAATCGATGAATTCCGCGTTTATATGAAGAAAAATGAACTGGGAATGATCCAACTACCTTGCTTTCACCTACCCACCAACAACAAGAAACGAGGTGGGATCACTGAGCCCTGAGGAAGAGAGAGAGAGAGAGAGGAGGAATCGATGGGCTCAAATCTTGCAGATACGATAATGATAATGCTACAGAAATTTTGTGTTATATAATACGAAATCGTTCAAATTTGGAGAGCTTCAGATGCTGTGTTTTTGAACGATTAAATTATTGAATTCGAGGGTGTTTCTTATTAATAAAAAAAATAGGAGTTTATTATAAGTTGTTTTGGGATTTTATAACTGTCGGTCTTATTTTAAAAAAAAATGTTGTTAAAGTATTTGGATAAATTTATTTTAAATAATTTAAATATATTGATGTGTTTAGTATATTAAGATCTTTTTATTGTTGAAATTACTAAAAAGAATAACATACTATAAAAATAATTTAAATAGTAACATACATTTAAAAATAATTTTAAATTTATTATAAATATTAAACATATATTAAAAAATAAAACTATTTTTAATTATAATTTTTAAAAAAATTTGATAAATTATGTATAAAAAAATGGACAAAAGACGTTGTGAGAATTTAATAAAATATATAAGGATAATATGTGAAGTAAAATATTGAAATAAGATTTTTTGAAAAAAGTGCTCTCTCCTCCCTACATTTTTTAAAATAAATTATAAGCTATCAAACAACTTATTTTGACAGCTTTTAAACTATTTGACAAAATTTATCAAACAAATTAAAAAGCTAATAAGCTCTTAAATATAAGCTCTCTCAAACATCCTCTAAATCAATACACCCTCTCAATCAATAATCAAAGTTTCATACTGTGTCGCCGTGGAAAAAAATTAAAATAATAAATAATAATAATAATAATAATAATAATAGTGAATCCTCTCCTTCCCCTTGAATCTTGATTCGTTCACGTTGTAAACTTGTAGAGAGTAGTATCCCCGGTTTCATTCATTTATTATTCTATGATGATGATGATTCACATATATTTTTTTTTTACTTTTCCATTTCAAGAAATCAAATTTTATATGTATTTTCACATATTATTGTATTTGATCGTTGGGCGACCTTAGGGTAGGTCGGACTGATCGATCGTCCGTCGAGAGCATCACTTTGATAGGGGTTCTCAATTTTTATTTTTTAAAAAAATTAGTGTTTATATTAATATCTATATAATTTTACTTAATAAAAAAATATGTGACAGAACAAAAAATTTGAAACAAGTTTTTATGGAAAACGATTGCTCCATTGGGTTCAATCACCACACATTTTTGTAGTCCATTAACTCTTTTCCACTTTTATCCTGTTTCCTTCTATAGCAGACAGACAATTTAATTTAAGCATGAAATTTTCTCGCAAACTCCGTTGCTTCGTAATCGTGAAGGGAAGTAAAGAATATTTTAAAATATATTATTTTTTAATTTTTTGATAAATCTGTAAATATAAAACCTAAATTAATTAATTAGGTCTAAGTAGTTCAAAAAAGTAGGAAAATTGTCAGAAAACCGCATAGGTAATACTTAATAGATTAGTGAAACGACACAATTAATTAAAAAACTAATTCGAGGAACTAGCGCGACTAATCAAGTTTTATTTTAAAATAAAAAAAACAATGCGAAAACAAGAGGGCACAACTCATCATCAACACTCAATGAAAGCAAATCTCAACAATTTAGTTTTAATTACAAATTTCTAGTTTTAGTTCTTGTTCTATTTTCCAGTATTTAATCTTATCCTTCGACTTTCAAATTTCATACTCCAAATTTTTTATCTCGTAAAAATATTGTTCTCAATTCTTAGTGATACGATTGTGTATTCAAGTCATTTGGAAAAACAAAAATTCTATTGGTAAATTTTCGGTCACATTGCATACAAATCCGAGGATATTAGAATGAGACAGCTTAATCGAGACTCACAACATCTTTTTGGAAGTTAAATTTTCATATTTTTATCATATATACTTTGGCACAATTAACACCGGCACAAAAAATTCGAGTCAAACAATGTTATTTACATAAGAGTTAGATATATAACGGTTGTATGATAGCTTTTAAATGGTAGTTTAGTAATTAGTTGGTTATCTAAGCGGCAGTGCGTATATAAGTACAAATTGATGTATTATTTTCATCTATTACTATTTATTAAGTCTACCCACCTTTTAAAAATGAGTAACATTTTTGTGAGACGGTATCATCCATGAAACGGGTCAATTCTACCCATATTTATAAAAATAAGTAATACTTTTGACATAAATTGTAATACTTTTTAATGGATAACCCATATAAAAGATCCGTCTCATAAATATGACCTTTGAGACCGTCTCATACAAGTTTTTGTCTTTAAAAATTGTGGTGTCATGGTCTGATTTTTGATATCCCAAAATTGCCCCTTTTATCATCCACGTTGTTTTTCCCTTCTCTTCTCATATTACTTTTCCGTTTTCAATTTTAGATCGTGTATAAGATCAGTTTTTATTTGTGAAAAGTCAGTTTATTTTCTTCTCTCTTCAATTCACATTCTCACCTTAGGTCAAAACTCATCCCTCTCTCAAACAGAACAATCGCAACAAGCAGATTTTGTGCAACAATAAAATCGAAATTCCTAAATGGTGGTAGCTTCTTCTTCGTCTTTCACAGATTATCAACTCCACCGTCTGTTTTTTCCTCTTCCAATGCTGATAAGAAACACCCCACATCACTATTCCTTATCAAAATATTTGGCTGTATTCTCTGCACAATCGGTGATAAAATCTGCCATCACCGCCTCCATCCGCCCGCTACCGATCAACCCCAAGAGCGGCGTCTACCTCATGATGACGCCGAGTGACGTGTATGTCCAGGATTTCTGCAACAACGTCTTCGGCTTCCACTACTTCACCTTCCCCTCGATCGTCGGATACACGCGATCGTACGCCTGGGTGGGAAACTCCGCGAATCTCTTCCCTGGAGTGTGCGCCTACCCATTCGCCATGCCGGCGTACATTCCGACGCTGAAGGTGGTGAAGCCTCTGAACGACGACGTAGGGGTGGACGGTATGATTAGCCCATTTCAATGAAATTTTCTATTTGGGTTCTTGCAAGATTATTTTTATTTTACTTTTGTTATCTTTGCGTCTTTAATCGGAAATTTGTTTGGGTTTTTGGAGGATTCTTTTGATTTCACTTTTGTTCCCTTTGATTTCCTTTCCCATACCATAACAATTGATTTTAGGCACATGGAGCACTTTATTAAGTATTTCAAGGTGTCTTGGAGTTTATTCAGACAAGCAACCCCACTGCGATTTAAGGTAATTTGTTTCGATTTGGTGCTTCTTTGCCTCTTTTTCTACATGACACTGTATCGACATGTCGTTGTTATTTTGGAATACGATGCGTCGCTGATGGTATCCGGCAAACAAAAGGTGAATGAAATAAATCCTTCTACAAATGCTGAAGTAAATGTGATAATCTCAAATAGATTACATCACATTGATATTGATGACAACCCGATAATTGAGAAAACCGTTGTCCTGCTTGAATATGAGTGTTGTGAAAATTTCTCGCAAGCGTACGAGTGTCAAGTTTTAATATAGTGATTAAATCAGATATCGATCTCACAGGGAGTAAAATGAAAATATTCAGTGCTTGTAATTAAAATAGTCCAAACTTTATCTAGAAAATCAAACTTTGAGAAATTTGCAATAAATAAAAATAATCAGGATGATTTTGATAGCACGCACACAACTTGCAGATATAATCAATCGGAGAAAATTGGTCTAGAGGTATAGATTTCACCTGGTTTCAACAACAATCAATCCTAATTAATTAATCTTCATGAATTCCAATCGATTAATAGCCAAGAACACTTACGTGTATTATTTCCCTCTCCCGAGCAATAAATAATGTTTATCAACTACAATTAAATTCCAATATCCCTATTAAGAATTTAACGCAGTGATCTATCACAAAACAATGTTCTTTTTAAAAGCTCTGTTAAAATTATACACTCTCCCGAGCTGTATAAATAATTAACAATGTAGTTTCTACTGTCCTATTCAAAATCCCCTCTCCCGAGCAATTATTTTAAATAAATATAACAAATCAATTATTGATCAGATAATTGAAAAGACAATCAATTCTAGAAAAAACAATTAATCTAGAAGAAACTCAATCCAATAAAATCAAGAATTCATGAAAGTGTCTACACCAGGTTCCATCTGACCTCTAAACTCTAAAAATTTAGTTCATAATAAAATTCTGAATAAACCAAAACATGTTCAAAAATCCAAACATATTCAAAATTAAATAAAAGATAAGAAACAAATCCATCGTTGACGCCATATCCGGTCGATCAAACTCCGTCTTCGTTCTTCAGATAAGCTCCAGAAAATTCCAGCAATCTCATGTTCTCTGATGTGTTGTGTTTAAGTGTGTGGCGGCTTCTCCTTTTCTCCTCTGACAAGAATTCCTTTTTATATTGCGTACAAAAGCCCACAAAACCAAGCCCAAGAATTAATTACCCGAAATAATAAAATTTCCAATTAACAGCGACGGGGCGTGCGCTCAAGTGAAGGCGCGGGCGCGCCTTCATCTCGATTTCAATTCTCTCAGAAACAAAAACCAAGCGCGATTGCACTTTTTTAACACTAAAGAGAAGCGCTAACAAAAATTCTTTGGCCCAATAAGAAAGCCCAAGAATAATTATTTCTTGTCTGTACGTTTCTTTCTTTCTTTCTTCTTCTTTTCTTTTCCACATATTTTCCAAAATTCCCTACAATCACAAAAACAACAAAACCCCCACATAAATTTGCTCAAAACAAATAATTAATAATTAAAATCATATATAAATTAAGTGTATAAAATACACTTATCAAATACCCCCAAACTTAGACTTTTGCTAGTCACGAGCAAAACTATTCAAAACAATAATCTTCCAAAAACTCAAATCATCATAAACTCACAAGAATAATCAAGAAATATTATGGAGCAATGACCTCGACAATGATTTCAAAGAATTTTCAAATCCAATTTCATCCAACTTACTAACACTTGAAAATTTCAGTCATAACAAAATAATCTCATAAACTCACAATCTCCGCAACTCACGTTCAAAACACTCTTATCCAAGTTTAATTCATACATTCATAGATCATGAGAACTTTCATGGTAGAACAGGATCAAATTCAAGGATATATCATCACAATCACACTCAATTGGTTTAATTCAAGAACTTAGTGTGTGCATGTTTCGATCAAGAATCCATAATCATTAAAGTTTTAATCAACAGTCCATAAGCTAAATTCTCGCAACTCTTCTTCACTAGTATATTGGGCAACTGAGACTCGGTCAATAGGACTTATTTGGCTCATAATGTAAGGCCTGACTCACGACTACAAATAAAGGATAAGAATTCAAATTGAGTAATTTATATTCATGTTCTATCTAATTTCAATCTCAACTCCTTTTCATTCACAACTTCACTTTTTTTTTTCTCAATTCACTTCATTGATTTTTTCAACTTTTCACAACTTCTTTCACAAATTTTTTTTCATTTCTTTCACAACTTTTTCAACCACATTTTTTAATTCTTTCTACTACATTTTTTTTTTCATTTTTTCAATTCATCCACCACACCATTCCGTTTTTCACAAATATTAACTAGGAGCATATAACAATTTAGCATTCAAATTACTCCCTTAAAGGTAGGAATTAGTGTTTAGGCTAATTAGGTAGTCAATGCAGGACCTTGAAATAATGACGAATGGGGGTTTAATTTTTACACGTTTACACGCATGCCATTCGATTTTCAATAAATCTCAAACAAGGTACTAGAGATACATATTAATCAGAGGGTAGCTTGAAAGGCCCAAACTCATTCAGAAAAATTGTCTAAATCATTCCTAATCTCAGTTTTGCCCATATTTTGCCTCAAAGAGTGTCCGAACTAGTTCTAGACAAGTCTCAATCCACAATTAAATCATACAAATTCAATCAGTGCAGAAAAAGAACAATCATCAGCAGTTAAAGATGATTTTCACAACAAATTCAGAATTTTCTCGTACCTCAATGTACTAATATACGTGTAGGCTCAAATAGGCAACTAAGGATAAAATAATTCAATGAAAATCAGGCCCAAAAATTTCAAACAATGCCTCAATCATATCTATGTCTGTATGTTTCAAAAATCAGATTCAAGTATTAATCACATAGTATATAGAAAATTATTCATCTAATTGGTTCCATTTTTCTCAAAAATATTTGTCAGATAGGCAGACAATCATGGATTTCAGTTATAGCACAAAAAATATTTTTATCATCAGCCATGCAGCCAATTCTTTCTCGACTTCTTTTCAACTCAACTCAACAAAAACAACAAAAATTTTATCTATGAAGCACACAATAAAATTCAACTACTCAACCAACCAACTAAATCAAACATTGATTCATCCTCCCAAACTTAATGTAATCATTGTCTCTAATGATTTAAAAAAATAAAAAGAACAAGGGACTCATACCTTCGATTCCGAGCGTCAGTACTCGACGGTACCAAAATGTCCAATAAAATAACTTGAAGCCGCAAAACCAAGGTGGAAGATATGGAGGAGGTAGAGATACACAACTTAACATCCACTTTAACCTGAAAATAGTACCTGTACTCTATTAAAACACAAAAATTGAAACCCAAAGCATGCAATACAATATATCTCGCTTAATTTATGGGTAAATAAGGAAGAGTGCTAGGCATCATGCGCTTCATATGCTCGATCTTGCATGGTTTGGGACAGCTCTTTGAGAAGCTTGTTTTCTCTCGGAGTGTTGCTGCTGTGGATTGAAAATTCATATAAAGGAGCAGCTGCTGATGAAGCAAATTCCGCATGAGAGGAGGAAGCGCTGATGGTGGAAGCTTAAGCTCGTTTGCACAAAGGTTGGCGCTAATGATGGAGATTGTTGGATCATGGTTTTGCACCAAGGGAGAACTAGCTAGGCGCATGGTGATGAGCAGGTGTGCTGTGCATTTGCTAAAGATCTTGTGCTGATGGCTTGCGCAGATGATAAGTGGAGGTGCGCGTTTGCGCATGAGATTGCGCGAGTTGAGAAGCCTGGTTAGCGTTGGACTGTGCGCAATCGCGCAAGGAAATCATTGTTAGCGCTTGGGTGCTGCGCAGATGATGGGTTGTTGGGTTGTTGGAGCTTGTTGTTGCGTAGATGGGAGATGCTGTTTGCGCTGAAGGATGCGCAGATGAGGAAGTGAGACGCGCGATAGCGCAGGAGCTGGCGTAAATGGGGAAGGAAGATGCGCGATTGCGCTATGTGATGCGCAGAATAGGCGAGCTTCAATGCGCTGAGGAGGCGCAGACGCGCCGCTAGTTCGCACTTCAATATTATTTTCTTCACGGATGCAGCGCGGGAGCTCAGATTAATGGGGCGGGTGCGCCGCTTGTTCGAATTTGAGTTTCTGGAGCCTGAAAAAAAAAATTAAAAATTAAGGGAAAAAACAAACTCAAAAATTTAAAATTAAAAAAACTTAAAACAATTAAATAACAAAAATTAAATAAACTGAAAATAAAATCAAATAAAAAAAAATAAAAGAAAAAAAAAATCTTGGGTTGCCTCCCAAGTAGCGCTTGGTTTAAAGTCGTCAGCTCGACTTTCACCGGTGTTAAATCTTCCCTTTCTCTTTCACTCGCCAAATAAATTCCATGAACCGTCTTTTAAATTTTGCTTTCTTTTTCTTCGTGGTTTTATTCGTCGATAAGTTTGACGCTTTACTCTTTGCTACAACCTCAATATCGTCTCTTTGACCTCCCTCTAGTTTCATAATCGGCTCTATCAAGCACAATTTTTCAATAGGGGTGTTAGATGACTTCATGAATATATTAAAAATTACACTCTCACCATCCACGCCCATCGACAACGAACCTTTTTTCACCTCTATCTTGGCATTGGCAGTGGCCAAGAAAGGTCTCCCCAATATTAGGGGCATATTTGCATCCTCCTTCATATCTAACACAACAAAATCCGCAGGAAAAATAAATTTATCTACTTTTACCAGAACATCTTCAATGATTCCAAGCGGATATGTGATAGATCTATCAGCCAACTGCAACGCAATCATTGTTGGCTTCACCTCACCAAGTCCTAAGCTCCTGAAAACAGACAAAGGCATGAGATTAATGCTAGCTCCTAAATCACAAAGTGCATTATTAAAATAAGAAGAACCAATTGTGCAAGGAATAGTAAAACTCCCTGGATCGTTCAACTTTTGTGGCATCTTCTTTTGAAGCACGTCACTGCACTCTTCAGTTAAGCTCACCACCTCGTTCTCTAGCAGCCTCCTCTTCTTGGACATCACCTCTTTGATGAACTTTGCATAGTTTTGCATTTGTTCCAACGCATCAGCAAAGGGGATATTGATGTGAATTTTCTTGAAAATCTCCAAGAACTTAGAGAACTGCTCATCCATCGCCTTCTTCTTGAACCTTTGTGGGTAGGAAAGTAGAGGCTTGTACATCGGTTTTGGCTCCAGTTCAGGCTCCTTCTTCTCGACTTCCTTCTCTTCAACCGCAGGTTCTTGGACTTCAACTTCTTTTCCACTCCTCAACGTGATAGCATTGCACTGCTCTTTGGGATTTACCTCAGTGTTGCTAGGGAACTGGCCGCGGTTGTTATCCTTTAGTGCGTTCGCCAACTGCCCAATGCTAGTCTCCATGGATTGCAACACCGCACCTATGTTGGCCATGTGCGTCTCCAAACTGTCAAGACGAGACTCAGTTCTTGCCATCCTCTTACCTGATTCCTGCACAAAATTACTAACCACATCCTCCAAAGACAACTTACCTTCACCCTTATTAGTATTGTTAGCATATGAAAAATTTTCATTATTCCGCAAATTAGGGTAAAAAGTATTGGGAATAGAATTACCTCTGTAAGCTCCATAACCTCGGTAGCCATTAGGATGGATATAATTAACTTCCTCTGGGTTATGTGATCCCTCAACTCCAATGGAATCTGCAACGGTGATCTTATTCAAAAAAGCTACCTGTGTAGTCAGTGCAGATAATTGGGCCGTGATAGATGTGAGAGGATCTACTGCATACACTCCAGTTGGCTTCTTGACTCCCACTCGCTCAGATGTCCATTGAAAACTGTTTATCGTCATCTGTTCCAGCATATCATAGGCTTGAGCAGGGTCCTTTGCAAAAATAGTTCCTCCAGAAGCAGAATCCACGTTCATCCTCGTAGGCACATTCAGTCCGTTGTAAAACCACTCAATCTGTTCCCAATCTGCAAAATTGTGGTTAGGACAACGTCTAAGTAGTTCTTTGTACCTTTTCCACGCCTCGTAGAGCTGTTCAGAATCCATTTGCCTGAAAGTGCTGATCTCGATCTTCAACTGGGTGGACTTGGCAGGTGGAAAATATTTAGCAAGAAATTTTTCTGCCATCCCCTCCCAAGTAGTGATGCTTCCAAGCGGCAGTGATTGCAACCAACTTCTGGCTTGATCCCTGAGAGAAAATGGAAACAAGCGTAAACGAATAATATCCTCAGGAACACCGTTAAATTTTACGTATCAGTAATTTCTAAAAATGTCCTGAGATGCAAGTGAGGATCAGCTGTGGCACTCCCATTAAATTGGTTCGATTGAACCATATTGATCAAGGCCGGCTTTAGCTCAAAATTGTTGGCATTGATTGTTTCTCGAGTTATTCCAGAGTAGTGAGCCTGGATCGTCGGCCTGAAGTGATCTCTGATAGGCACCAGGGGAGCTTGATTCACATTCTCTTCAGCCATGTTATTAATTTCTTCTCTTCTCGCTCTTCTCAAAGCACGTGCAGTTCGTTCGATCTCCGGTAAAAAAGTAGAGAATTCGCACTTTGAGATCGTCGCATAAACTGCAATTAAAATTAAGAAGAATTTAATTAGAAACTTCAAAATAAAATAAAAAAAACTCTAAATTAAAATCTAGACTAATTGGTAACAAGACTAAAAAAAATAATCAAAATTACTCCCCGGCAGCGGCGCCAAAAACTTGTTGTGAAAATTCCTCGCAAGCGTACGAGTGTCAAGTTTTAATATAGTGATTAAATCAGATATCGATCCCACATAAAGTAAAATGAAAATATTCAGTGCTTGTAATTAAAATAGTCCAAACTTTATCTAGAAAATCAAACTTTGAGAAATTTGCAATAAATAAAAATAATCAGGATGATTTTGATAACACACACACAACTTGCAGATATAATCAATCAGAGAAAATTGGTCTAGAGGTATAGATTTCACATGGTTTCAACAACAATCAATCCTAATTAATTAATCTTCATGAATTCCAATCGATTAATATCCAAGTACACTTACGTGTATTATTTCCCTCTCCCGAGCAACAAATAATGTTTATCAACTACAATTAAATTTCAATATCCCTATTAAGAATTTAACGCAGTGATCTATCACAAAACAATGTTCTTTTTAAAAGCTTTGTTAAAATTATACCTATTAAGAATTTAACGCAGTGATCTATCACAAAACAATTTTCTTTTTAAAAGCTCTGTTAAAATTATACACTCTCCCGAGCTATATAAATAATTAACAGTGTAGTTTCTACTGTCCTATTCAAAATCCCCTCTCCCGAGCAATGATTTCAAATAAATATAACAAATCAATTATTGATCAGATAATTGAAAAGACAATCAATTCTAGAAAAAATAATTAATTTAGAAGAAACTCAATCCAATAAAATCAAGAATTCATGAAAGTGTCTACACCAGGTTCCATCTGACCTCTAAACTCTAAAAATTTAGTTCATAATAAAATTTTGAATAAACCAAAACATGTTCAAAATCCAAACATATTCAGAATTAAATAAAAGATAAGAAACAAATCCGTCGTCGACGCCGTGTCCGGTCGATCAAACTCCGTCTTCGTTCTTCAGATAAGCTCTAGAAAATCCCAGCAATCTCACATTCTCTGATGTGTTGTGTTTAAGTGTGTGGCGGCTTCTCCTTTTCCCCTCTGACAAGAATTCCTTTTTATATTGCGTACGAAAGCCCACAAAACCAAGCCCAAGAATTAATTACCCGAAATAATAAAATTTCCAATTAACAGCGACGGGGCGTGCGCTCAAGTGAAGGCGCGGGCGCACCTTCAACTCGATTTCAATTCTCTCAGAAACAAAAACCAAGCGCGATTGCTTTTTCTTAACACTAAAGAGAAGCGCTAACAAGAATTCTTTGGCCCAATAAGAAAGCCCAAGAATAATTATTCCTTGTCTGTACGTTTTTTTCTTTCTTTCTTCTTCTTTTCTTTCTCAATTCTTTTCTTTTCCACATATTTTCCAAAATTCCCTACAATCACAAAAACAACAAAACCCCCACATAAATCTGCTCGAAACAAACAATTAATAATTAAAATCATATATAAATTAAGTGTATAAAATACACTTATCAATGAGAAACCTTCTGATTGCATGATATGCTTGGTTAGCGCCCAATAGGCTTTGATTGCCTTTCATTAAATGATTTCTCATTATTATTCTTATCATTATCATTTTCTTTGTTCGCTAGATTCTATACTTGATACATAAAAACAAACCAATTAGCAAAGACCATCATCGTCATATATTTACTTTGTGGTAAGATTACTTTGCCCTGTGTAATTTTTATTTCTTGGTGTCATACTAATTTTAATACTTTTATATTTTATTATTTGTGTGAGCATTGTGTTTTAAATTATTTTAAAAATATGATCGAATTTTTTTGTCTATATTTCCAATGTGTTGTTATTACTTTTCCTTTTCATTTGATAAGATTTATTTCAAGTATTTCTCGACTATCATCCATTTAGTTCTTAGCATATGCCTTTCTAATCTCAATCCATAACTGATGCAGATTGTTCAAATGTAAGATGGTTGAAATTTTAAAAATCATAAAAAAAATTTAATCTTCTTTTCAAGGGATATAAGTATTGTTATTCTAATATTATGAGTGTTTGTTTTATTCTTACTCTCTTTAATAAATATCCATGGAAGAACCCATGATAATAATTTACAGTATTCTCTTTCCCTTTTGTTCTCTTCCTTTATGTCTTTCTTTGTTTGTTTTTCTAAATAATTGTTTCTTCGTTATTTGCCTCTCGAAACAATTATTTATTAATTATCTCGGTTTCTATTGTTACATGATACATAAAGCCTTGACATTTATGTACAAAATATAATTTTTTAATACTGATGGTTATACTTGAATGAAATGTAAACATAATATTGAATTTCGCCTACCTTTAGTAAAAGATATGGCTCAATCTCTTTCATTTCAATAATGCTACACAATAGTGCATATGAAGTGTTTCTATGGAACATTTGTGTATTGATATGTGATTGCTCTCAGGACAAGTTTCAAAAGCATGTCAGACATCCTCAAGACCTTCTGTTGCAGCCAACCCTCCTGTACATAAGCCCGCTGCATATCGCCCTGTTGACGTGACCAAACTTGCTCAGGTATCAATTGTTAATCCGATGTTATTACTTCTCACATTTTTAAGTAATCAATCTGTGTCGATCATTTATGTGTTTTTCTAGCTTTGGGAGCTTATTTAATGCTATATATACAAAGATCTATAGTTTCTGAATTTTCAAATCTTAATACCTATGCAGGTTGAACGAGATTTTATTTATGGTGATGAATTCATGATAGTCGTGTTTTGTTTGCATATTTTGTTGTTATTTTGTTAGTAGTTTGCATGCATTTATTTGTTTTTGTTCATGTTTTATCTTAGTTTTGTCTTTTGCATGCATTTACATTTATAACATACTCCAGAGTTTAATGTGTAGGAGATTTCAAGTTAAAGAAAAAAAGGACAGATTGTTGGTGAATTTTCATGTGCTCGATCCCACATACTCATAGGATCGAGCGCGGCATCTGAATTATGAAGGCAGTGGGCACTCCATTTTCCACGCGCTCGAGCGGATGTACTCGCGCGATCGAGCGCGGCCGAGAAGTTTCAAAACAGTGAGATCGCATATTTTGATGCGCTCGAGCGGACGTACTCATGCGCTCGAGCGCGCAAGTCTGTTCGGGAATTTTATTTTAATTTTGAAAACTTTGTTATTTTGGACTCTAGGCTTTATTAGGTTTTTGAATTCCATTTTTGAGAGATTTATGAGACTTTAGACATTCTTTATTTTCCACCTCTCTCAAGTTTTCTTCTCTTCCTTTGAATTTTTATTGATTTTGTGATGAATCGTTGTAGCTAAACCTTTATACTTGGTTGAGGAAGACAAAACCTTGATATAATTTATTCATGAGATTCGATTTGCAGTGTTCAATTCTTATTAAGTATCAATTTTTGATCTGTTCTATTTCATGGTAATATGCGAGATTTTAGGATTGACCATCTTAGGATTTTGTGTGCAAACTATAGCTAAATTAGAATTCAAATCCGTAATTGTTTGAATTAACTGATTTACGAAGCAACTACGTTTGATATTTTCTGCTGTTGAATTTATTAAATCTTAGGATCAATTATTGACTAGGCTAAATACAACCGCTGGTGTTTGTGTTGTCTAGGTTCGTCAGTTTTACTAGTTTGAATGCTATCGTAAATTTAAATCTAGATCGCTGGAATCCGAGTTAATTTATTGGTAAGGATTAATCTAGAATGCTGTTTTCTAATTAGCTAAACTTAAGGTGAAACAATAATTTGGTTTCCAATGATGAATATTTGATAGGATTAATTATTTTTAGGGAATCGATGATTGAATGAATGAATATCAAGGGTGTAGTCGACTGATACCAAGTCTCGTCTCTTATTGATTTCTCTAGTTTAATTTTCAATCTTGCATGCTAGTGATCATATTTATTTTAATTGTTTAAAGTTTTCAGTAGTTAATCTCAAACTTCAAACCCCCTTTTTGTTTATTTAGAACGCAATGAATTTACCTTTCCTCGTGGGAACGATCCCTACTCGCACTACTACATTTTTCATTGTTAATTTTGAGTTGGGTTAATTTGGACGTGATACGACTAAGCGTTGCCAAATTTTTTCATGGGTGTGCTAGCTGCCCTGGATGTTCAGAAATCCTCACCACCAGTAGGGATCACATCATCAACTATAGTATCATACACCTGCACATCATTTAAATCTAGTGAGCCTAGAGGCTCAGTATGTTCCATCCAGTACTAAAAAATACCATATAATAAGGTCGCATGCAAGCACATGTCATAACAAAATATCTTGAGGGTGTCTAATGCATGCATGATCGTGAAAACATATGTGTAATATTGAGCCATAAACATAATCATAATATTAATACATAACATAAATACGGCATGTCATTATCGTAAAATAATCAATGTGAGTCATATCAGTGATGTGTGACCATAAACATTAGCGATTGATCAATCTAAAAGAACCATCGTACATGGCGGCGAGGTTCACAAAACTTTAAACCGTGGATTCCCTTCGCCTCTATGCTGCCACTTCACCAGCCCTTACCGTCTGATCCATAAGCCATGAACATAAGTGGAAAGGTTATTGGGTTCGGTATCCCGACTTCCAAACCTATGAGTTGCCGCAATCACATCAATGTTTCAAAAATATTTTCTTTACATGCACTTAAAATTTTCATAAAATAAATGCATGAATCACGAGCTTAAAAATAATTTTCATTATCATTAAAATTTGCCCGTAAATATATATTTAAATTATTTTCCATTAAAATCATAATTATATAAAAATAATACATATATATATATATATATTAAATATATATTTACGGACTATTTTATTTACCATGAACTCGTTCGAGTTGCTGTCCCCTTAACTTAAGCCCATTAACCTAGACTGGCCCATTAACAACTTAGCCCAACATAAATAAGACCGATAGCTCTCATGGATCACAAGGCCCGTGACAAGCTAATGAGTTCACTTAAATTACTAACTTAAGTCCATTTGTTCATTTTAATCTCTCAATCCCATTATCATTTAATTAAACACAACCTCTAATTAAATTACTCGAGCCCAAAATAAAATAACCCGGACCCAAACCCATTTGACATGACCCAAATAACTTCTAGACCTGACTCGGACGTCCATTCCCGAGCCCCTGACCGAGCTGCCCGAAACCTTGAAAAACCCTAACCCTAACTCTTCTTATGCGCAGCCCGCCCTTTCCCCCTTCGTGTACCCAGCTCCAGCCACCACTGGCCGGAACCCCACCGGCAAGACCACCCCAGGGTCCTGTCGGTCCTCATGGACCAGACCCTGGCCTGAACCATGCATTGCATGGCTCGGCCAGGGCTGCCAAACACCAACCCTACGCAAGGCCGATGGGTGCTGCACCCATTCGGTCGTCCAGGCCCTTGCTCAGCCACCACTAGGCCGAGCCCCTTTGAACCTTGATTCTAAGGAACCTAAATCAACCCTTGAACAGTGGTGCAGCCCCTCGAACAACCTTGGACAAAAACTTAAACCATCAAGCCAACATGTGTAACTCATGAACATGATGCATGAATTCATGTATTTTCGTGTTCTAAACCACATTCAATGCAAAAATAATCTTTTTCATCATAAAACATTGTATATATGATTTAAATGATAAGAAATAATGAATAAAAACATGTCTTTGCGTTTCTAACGCACGAAAAGCTTATACGGTTGCGTAGATCGCGACTTGAGACGAACGGAACACCAATCCTCTTGTATTTTCTTCAAATTTTCGTGTAGATGTGTGTGAGGTATGTAAGGAACCTGTTCTTCAGCTTTCTCTTAGGTTTACATAGAAAAGAGTGAGGGAGGAATGAAGACTAATCTAGATATTTGTTTGTGTAGTTAACGTGCTTGGAATTTTTATTAAAACAATTAATAAGTCATAGCCCCTTAATTATCAGATTTAAAAAAGCTAATTTAACATTAAAAATCCAAATTTTCTTACATAATAAAGACATGATTTTTAAAATACTCTAAAAGCCCTTAAAATGGCCTAATTAAGTGAAAAATGGGCTTTTAATTATATGTATATGAAACAACATAACATGCAATATAATAAACATGAATGCAATGCATGTTTTGAAAATAGACTATCAAATCTGATAACAATAAAATCTTGGTTCTTGGGATCCCGGGGAATAAAATCTCAATCATACCACCGACTCTCCCGATCGAGGTTGCGTCAAGTATCTTAATTTTCCTGACTTTAGTGCAACCATAATGAGTCATCTAGATCTGAAAGTCAATATATCTTCCGTGCTACTCAATTACAGCTCGCCAAACGTCATTTGCAATATAGGCCATTCGACCCTTTATGATTTTCAGGTTAGGATTCAAGATGAATGCAAAATAATTTTGATGCATTATATTATATAATAACATACAAACATCTTGAACAAGTAATCTCAATAAGCATTCAAAGCAACACATCACATATAACTCAAATAAGAGCAAGTAGCATTCAAGTATGTGATTTAGGAATTCGAGAGTCTTATCTATCTCGAATATTCTATCTCATCTTGTTGGATATTGATTATACCTTTTGTTCTGTAGAAGCTCCAAGTCTGGATAATCTATATCATAGAACGCAAATCAAAAGCTGCTCAAAGTCATGGCAATCGGTCAAGTGAACATGGTTGCAAACCTTACTCTATCTTTCTATCGGTTCGAATCAGAATTCCCGAGCTCGGCAAACTTTAATAACAATATGAAATTAAGTGAATACGATCAAAAAAAATATTAGTTTGCAACTCATATCATGCTTATTTCAATCAACTATACAAAAACGGCTAAAAACCGGCAACCGAAACTATATCTAACTCAATCCAACCATCCAATATCATTCATAACCATAACATATCAGCATAAGAAACTAAAAAATCAGCAAAATAAAAAATAGGGATTTCGAACATAGCCTCTGAAAATCATAATAAATTCATACGATGTTCTTTTTCCGATCCGTCTCGAATACATAATCTTGGCTAGCTCATGAACATGTATTATCAATAATAATCAAATTCTATATTTCATTCAAAATTAAAATATGATAAAACTTAAGAAAACTTACACCAAAACGTAGCTCTCGAAGAGTTGATCGCAAATATATGTTCAATACGGAAATCTGACAGTCGGATCACGGACAATCGAAGCTTGGACAAATCTGAAAATGGCGTGAAAAGGGTTCTGAAATTTTCCTCTCTTTTCTGATGTTATTCACGTGAGAATGGTGATAGTGCAAGTGGAAAGTAGATATATTCAAGCCAAATTGTAGTTTTGTCCCTGAACTATTTATTATTTGCAAATCAGTCCTCGGACAATATTTTTAATTCAATTTCAATCCTAAATAATTTAAGAATATTCGAATTTAAGTCTAAACTTTAAATATTCCCAAATTAAATATTCTCGGATTAAAATTAAATAATCTCGGGCCTTACAATTCTCCCCCTCTAAAACATGATTTCGTCCTCAAAATCACATGCAATTTGTACACATATAAGATAATGAAATAACAGAAAACTTAATAAGAACTCACATCAGTGAAATAACTCAGGAAATCTCTGTCTCATATCTTTTTCAATCTCTCAAGTGGCTTTTCAACTCCATTTCGACTCCTTAAACTTCGACCAACTGAATAATCTTGTTTCTGAGTTGTTTTTCTTTGCGATCAAGAATCTGTATTGGTTGCTCAAAATAACTCAGAGTCTCGTCAAGTTCAGCTTCATCGGGTTGGAGAATATGAGATGCATCAGGTTCATATTTTCGAATCATAGAGACATGAAACACGTCGTGAATGCCAGACAAAGATAGAGGAAGAGCGAGTCGATAAGCAAGATCTCCTATCTTCTCGATAATCTCATAAGTACCAATAAATCGTGGAGATAACTCACCTCTGTTTCCAAATCTAACTAAACCTCTTAAAGGAGAAATTTTCAAGAATACTCTGTCTCCTTGTTCAAAACAAAAAGGTCAGCGTCTAATATTCGCATACTTAGCCTGTCGATCTTGCGTTGTTTTCATTCTTTTCTGAATAAGTTTCATTTTCTCTGTCATTTCACGAATCATATCTGGCCCAATATCAGGTACCTCTAAGATATCATCCCAATAAAGAGGAGCTCTGCACTTTTTTCCATACAATGCTTCAAATGAATCCATCTCAATACTTGTCTAATAGCTATTATTATAAGAAAATTCATCAAGTGGTAATGAATCTTGCCAAGTAGTGCCAAAATCTAGCACTACAGCTCTAAGCATATCCTCAAGTGTCTGGATAGTCCGCTCTGACTGTCCGTTTGTCTGAGGATGATATGTTGTACTCAGGTGTAATTGAGTACCTAGAGATTGCTGCAAACTGTGCCAAAAATGAGATGTAAATCTAGGGTATCGATCTGAAAAGATAGATTTAGGCACACCATGCAATCTTACCACTTCACTGACGTAGATTTCTGCCATCTGATCATGTCTATATGTCATATTGTACGGAATAAAGCATGCTGATTTCATTAACCTATCAATAATTACCCAAATGGCATCTCAACCTTTGGATGAACGTGGTAGCTGGGTAAAGTAATCCATGGAAATGTGATCCCACTTCCATTCTGGAATAGAAAAGCTATGCAATAGACCACCTGATTTATTTCTTTCAGCTTTAACCTGTTGGCAATTCAGAATCGAGATACAAATTCCGTGACATCAGATTTCATCTGTTTCCACCAATATTGATTCTTTAAATCATTGTACATCTTTCTGCCACCAATATGAATACTGAATCTACTGCTATGAGCCTCTTTCAATATCTGCTGTTTCAAATCTGAAACATCTGGCACAACAATTCTATTATTCACAAACAAAACATCATCAACAGTGACCTGATATTCTGATTGATTCCCTGGTCTGATCATCTCAATCGACTTCTGAATATTCTGATCATTCTTTTGTGCTTCTTTAATGTGTATCACCAATTTTGGCTCAGATTGAATAACACAAACTCAAATAGATTGCATATCTGTCTCAAATACTAATCCAGAAACACAACAATCTTATACCAATCGAGATACACCTATCGTAGATAAGGATAAAGAACATACCTTTTTACTTAAGGCATCTGCATCTGCATTGGACTTCCCTGTATAGTATTTAATCTCGCAATAAAAATCTTTCAACAAATCTAACCATCTTCGTTGCATCATATTCAATTCAGACTGCAAAAACAGATATTTCAAGCTTTTGTGATCAAAATAAATTTCAAACTTCTCACCGTATAGATAATGTCGCCATATCTTCAGAGCAAATACAATGGCTACAAATTCAAGATCATGAATTGGATATCTGGTCTCGTGTGGCTTCAGCTGTCTTGAGGCATAAGCAATCACATGACCTCTTTGCATAAGCACACATCCTAATCTCCTGTGAGAAGCATCACAATAAACAACAAAATCACCAGTACCTGAAGGAATCGTCAAGACTGGTGCGCTCGTCAATCTCTTGTTCAGCTCTAAGAAACTAGCTTCACAAGCTTCTGACCAAACATATGGTGCATTTTTTTGAGTCAGTTGAGTAATAGGCTTGGCAATGATGGAGAAATCTTTAATAAATCTGCGATAATATCTAGCTAAGCCCATAAAACTACATATTTTTGGAACTGATGTAGGTCTAGGACAATTGATCACTGCTTCAACTTTGCTAGGATCGATAGAAATTCCATCACCTGAAATGATATGTCCAAGAAATACGACTCGATCTAGCCAGAATTCACACTTGGACAATTTCGCATATAATTGTTCTGATCTCAAAGTTTGCAAAATAATTCTCAGATGCTCAGCATGATCAGTTCGAATCTTGGAGTAGAAAAGAATATCATTGATAAAAATAATGACAAAGTCATCCAAATATTTCTAAAACACCCTATTCATCAATACCATAAACACTGCTGGAGCGTTTGCTAATCCAAAATACATGACTATAAATTCATAATGTCCATACCTTGTTCGGAATGCAATCTTAGGGATATCTTCATCTCAAACTCTCAGCTCATGATATCCAGATCTCAAATCGATCTTATAATAGATAGTTGAACCCTTCAACTGATCAAATAAATAATCAATTCTAGGCAGTGGATATTTATTCTTTACCGTTACTTTGTTAAATTGATGGTAGTCGATACACAATCGCATGGATCCATCCTTCTTTCGTACAAATAGAATCGGAGCACCCCAAAGTGAAACACACGGTCTAATGTACCCCTTGGCTAGTAAATATTCCAACTTATCTTTCAATTCCTTCAGTTCAATAGGTGTAAGACCCTGAAATTAATTATTTCGTGATTAGCAGAGTTGATTATTATTTATTTTGAATTAATGGGAATTAGTTGAACCGGGATTGAATTGATTGAGTTTGGAGTTTCAGGGACCGAGTTGGAATTGAGGGGTTGGACCAAGTCAAAAGACTTGACTTATTACATCATCTCCATCACCTACTCCTCTCTCCTACCTATCCTCTTCCTCCCCTCTCCCTCACGCAAAAACCGAGAAAGCCATGGCCATTCTCCAAGCTTTTTCTTTCCTTCGATTCGCACGATCCGACCG
This sequence comes from Henckelia pumila, assembly GCF_033568475.1. NCBI lineage: Eukaryota > Viridiplantae > Streptophyta > Magnoliopsida > Lamiales > Gesneriaceae > Henckelia > Henckelia pumila. The sequence goes on along the minus strand of NC_133123.1, from coordinate 223,554,130 downwards.
TCATATTTTTTATTCGAGTTGAGATTCACGATCACCGCAACGAGAACGCCATTTTGCCTTAAGTTTTGCTACGATCTATGAACTTTGATTTTTGTTGGGTTGTCAGAATTTGATGATTTTCGAGTATGTTGTTCTTGAGCTAGCATAGACCGTGTGTTCGAAGTCGGTTCGGAAAAAGAATGAAGTTTGGATTTTATATGATTTTTGGAGCATAATTTCGAAAATGGGTTTTGTGATTTTGGTTGGATTTGGTTGTTTTTTATGGATTGGAAGATGGTTTGTTTTGTTTTGATTCGATATTGATTGAGTTCATTAGTTGTTTTCAGATTTGAATCCCCGACAAACTTGGAAAGGTAAAAGACGACATTTAATTGAATGGGGTTGAATACTCCAGTTCGATTGATTCTCGAGTCCCACAAATCACATACTGCATGTTAATTTATTGGTGTGAACTTGATTGATTTACTTTGTTTGCACTTGCATTCATATTGAGCCGAATATTTGATTCATTTTGAAATTAGACGATTTAGGGAGCTATATTGAAGTGGCCTTGGATTTCGAGTTTTTCCAAGTGCTAGAATACTTATTATAGTTGCTCTGAAGTCTAGGGGTTTGAGTTGTGCGACATCCACCCCGAATGGGAGTGTAGGTGGGTTGTTTGTAATGACTTGACCCCGAGATTCCACCCGAGTACCGATTGATATTTCGATTATCTGACTTGATAATCCGAATTTTTAAGTCATGCATACATCCACTCTCATTTGAGTTATTGATGATTGTTACATTTCGATATGAGATGTTTAATTGCTATTGTATGTCTGTCTCTTTTACCTAAAAATTATATTTCTAACCGGGTTATCCGGCTGTTGTTTTTGTTTGTATGTGTACTTGAAAACAGAAGGATCAGGAGCTGGACCGAGTCATCTGGGTTAGCATGGGATGAGAATGATAGAAGTGAGACACCGTGTCGTAGGGTTGTGTATTTTGAACTTGTATTATTTTTTATTAGTCGATCGAACCCTATCGTCGAACTTGATATGTGTATTTTTGGGCAGAACCTAGAATATTGTATGTTTAAATGTTGGTTTGTATTTGTGCATGGGTTTAGATTTGATTGGAGATAGTTTTGGTTGATTTTTGGGAATCCTGCACTTTCTGTCTGAGAGGCCTGCGCGCGAGCGCGCCTCATACGCGCGTGCGTGAGGAGACTGGAGGGGCTCTGTTTATTTTGCCCGCGCGCGCGCGAGCACATCACCTCGTGCGGGCGCGAGCCTCTTGCTAGGCCTCTGGCCGCGTTGCCTGCGTGCGCGAGACGCTGGCTCGCGCGGGCGCGAGACGATGGCTCGCACGGGCGCGAGGCTTTTATAAAAAAAAAATTTGGCATGCTTTTTCTTTTGATTTGATTGTTTAAAACCCGAGTTTAGAAAATTAGAAACGGGATCTCACATTAAGTGATATCAGAGCGATAAGATTTTTGCAATCGAACTAGAGTGAGCGGGGCAGATCGATTCAGCATGAATTGAATTCTCACATGTGATTGATTTATTTAAAATGATTATTTTAAATACGTGCAAGCATGCTTTATTGATTCTTGAATTAATTGAATTACATGATTTGTGATTTAATTTATAAAGCATGAATTACGTGATATATAATTGTAATTGTGCTATCATCTGTTTTCGAATATCCTTGAGATTCATGAGTACTCAGAGCAGAGTTTTGGACACCGAAGTTATGAGATTAATATTGTGATTGAGATATTGTGTCCTAACCCTTTAATATCAGATGGCACCTCGACGATCTGTGCAAAGGAATCAACCACACTTGGTTCCTCCTTCTAATAAGAATCCGCAGCCAGTAGTAACTCCTCCGAATGATCAGGTTAGTACTGGAGTGGATCAGATTGATGCTACCGCGACCCCTATCGAAACTCTATTGAAGAGATTTTGATCGTTCCGACCGCCTACCTTGACGGGTACCGAGAACTCCGTCGATTGTGAAAGTTGGCTAGAGGACATTGATAAACTCTTTGATTCCCTCGACTATACCGATGATCGCAGAATCAGGTTAGTCATTCACCAGCTACATGGTGTTGCTAAGAATTGGTGGACTATAACCAAGAGAGCAAATGAGAATCGAGGCACCGCTGTCACTTGGAGTTTATTCAAGACTGAGTTCTATAAGGGATTCTTCCCTATGTCGTACCGAAAGAAAAAGGATGCCAAATTTGCGAATTTGAAGCAAGGGAACTTGCGCATCGATGATTATGTGAGCAAATTTGACAGTCTCTTTAGGTTTGAACCTCAAATCGCAGACAACGAAGAAGCCAAGGCCGATCATTTCATCAACGGCTTGAACCCGGAAATTTTCACTTTGGTCAATATCGGGAGACCCAACAACTTCGCAGACGCTTGGATCAGGCAAAGGGAGCCGAAGCTGGACTATTGATGCAGCGAGGAAATCAGTTAGCTCCTCAGCAGCAGCAGAGATCTTTTCAGAATCATCCTGTTCAGTTTCAGACTCAGAAGTCTCAGTATCAGTACCAACCTTCTCAACAATCAAATCAGTCTCAGAGGGTTGAGAGAGGTAGCAGTGGCAGAAACAGGCGAGATCAGTATAGACCAAAAGTGAAGCAATTTAAGAAGCCTGGGAGCAGTTTATTGAGTTCCAGTGGCTCTAGACAGTTCAGTTCTGGGCAGAGTTCAGGGTTTTCAGAAGCATCGTGCAGTAAGTATGGTGGCCGTCACCCAAGTGATCAGTGTCGAGGTGTGTTTGGTAGTTGTAATATCTGCCAGCAGCCGGGTCACTTTGCTAGAGTCTGTCCTCAGCGGGGATTCAATAGAGCTCAGAGCGGCAGTTCTTCTCGACCGCCAGCTCAGCCCGAGAGATCAGCTTATGTAGTCCATTCTTTTCAGCCCCAGCAGCAGTCTCGTCAGGGAGGTAATCAAAATCAGAACCAACCTCCTCGAAAGCAGGCAAGGGTGTTTTCTTTGACAGAGGATCAGGCCAATGCAGCTCCGAATGATGTGATAGCAGGTAACTGTTCGATTTTTGGTTATCCTGCATATGTTTTGATTGATACGGGTGCTTCTCACTATTTTATTTCTGAAATATTTGTCATGATGCATGATTTATTTGTCGAGCCTTTATCTGATGTTGTTTCTATTACTTCACATTTGGGTGGAGAAACTATTTCGGTGAGATTGGTCCGAAATTGTGTGTTAGAATCTATGGGGAATTCGATTGAGATAAACTGCATTGTACTTGGACTATCTGATTTTGACTGTATTGTCGGGATTGATGCTCTTACCAAGTATAGGGCGACAGTAGATTGCTTTTAGAAAGTGGTCCGATTCAGACCTGAGATGGCACGCGATTGTAAGTTTTTTGGTAAGGGTTCTCGATCCAGAATTTCTTTGATTTCTGTGTTATCAATGTCTCGTTTGCTACAGAGAGGGGTAGAGGGATTTTTGATTTATGCAGTGGATGTTCAGAGGTCTAGTCCTGAGTTGACTGAGATACCAGTGGTTAGCGATTTTCCTGATGTATTTCCAGACGAGATTCCTGGTTTGTCGCCTATTCGAGAGATCGAATTTAACATTGAACTTGCACCAGGTACTCAGCCTATTTCAAAAGCGCCTTATCGAATGGCTCCGTTAGAATTGAAAGAGTTGAAGGAGCAGTTAGAAGATTTGATTGCCAAGGGATACATCCGACCTAGCGTATCGCCTTGGGGTGCTCTAGTGATTTTTGTGAGGAAGAAAGATGGTTCTATGCAACTCTGCATCGACTATCGCCAGTTGAATCAAGCGACGGTCAAGAACAAGTATCCTCTACCTAGAATTGATGACCTTTTTAATCAACTGCAGGGTTCTTCAGTGTATTCGAAGATAGATCTGAGATCAGGGTATCATCAACTGAGAGTTTGCGATGAGGATGTGCCTAAGACAGCTTTCAGAACCAGATATGGGCATTTCGAGTTTATAGTCATGCCGTTCGTTTTGACCAATGCTTCAACAGTTTTTATGGATCTAATGAATCATATCTTTCAGCGGTATTTAGATGAGTTTGTCATTATCTTCATTGACGATATTCTAATCTATTCGAAGAACCGTTCAAATCATGCAGAGCATTTGAGGATTGTATTGTAGATTTTGTTAGCCGAACAGTTGTATGCTAAGCTGTCAAAGTGCGAGTTTTGGTTGGACCGAGTTGTTTTTCTAGGCCACATTATATCAGGAGATGGAATTTCTGTGGACCCCAGTAAGATTGAGGCAGTTATGAATTGGCCGAGACCGATATCAGTGCCAGAAATCCAAAGCTTTATCGGTTTAGCGGGATATTATCGCCGATTTATCAAGGACTTCTCTTCTATTGTAAAGCCGATTACCCAGTTGACCCAGAAAAATGCACCGTTTGTTTGGTCCGAGGAGTGTGAGGCCAGTTTTATTGAACTGAAGAAGAGGTTGACCAGTGCTCCGATCTTGTATATTCCATCAGGTACGGGAGGTTTTTCCGTTTACTGTGATGCTTCTCACCGTGGTCTTGGATGCATTCTTATGCAGGGGAAGCACGTCATAGCTTATACATCGAGGCAGCTGAAGCCGCACGAGACTCGTTATCCAATCCATGATCTTGAGCTTGCTGCGATCGTTTTTGCTTTGAATACTTGGTGCCATTACCATTATGGTGAGTCTTTTGAAATATTTTCTGACCACAAGAGCCTGAAATACTTGTTTTCCCAGTCCGAGCTGAAAATGAGATAGAGGAGATGGATGGATTTGCTTAAGGACTTCGACTGTGAGATCAAGTATTACCCCAGAAAGTCAAATGCAGCTGCAGACGCTCTTAGTCGGAAGCTTTTTTCCTTATCTCTCGCTACGATTGGTATCTCTCAGTTGATTGAAGATTGTTGTACTTCTGGTTTGAAGTTTGAGACCGATAGGAGTTCCATCAGAGTTTTTGCAATTCAGGCCGAGCCAGAGTTGTTTCAGTTGATCAGAGAGGCACAGAGATCTGATCCGAGCAGTCAGAGTTCGATAGAGAGGGTCAGATCAGGTCACCAGTCAGAGTTTCAGGTCAGGGATGATGTTTTATTCGTGAATAACCGTATTGTGGTGCCCGATGTTTCTGAATTGAGACAGCTTATTCTTCGAGAGGCGCATTGCAGTCACTTCAGTGTTCATCCCAAAGGTCGGAAGATGTATAATGACCTGAAGACTCAGTTCTGGTGGAAGTAGTTGAAGGGAGACGTCACGAGGTTTGTGTCCCGTTGTCTGAATTTTCAACAGGTGAAAGCCGAGAGGAAGAAACCAGGTGGCTTATTGCACAGTTTTCCAGTTCCGTAATGGAAATGGGATCACATCTCTATGGATTTTGTCACGAAGCTACCGCGTTCAGTCAGAGGTTGTGATGCGATTTGGGTAGTGATTGATCGGCTGACAAAATCTGCTTGTTTCATTCCATACCGAATGACATACCGTCACGATCAGATGGCCGAGTTATATGTCAGAGAGGTTGTGAGATTGCATGGCGTGCCGAAGTCAATAGTATCAAACAGAGATCCGAGATTCACTTCTCACTTTTGGCACAGTTTACAGGAGGCATTGGGCACTCGTTTTCACTTGAGCACAGCGTATCACCCTCAGATTGGCAGTCAGTCCGAGCGTACGATCCAAACTTTGGAGGATATGCTTTGAGCAGTAGTGCTTGATTTTGGCTCAGGTTGGCAGAATTCTTTGCCTCTAGTGAGGTTTTCGTACAATAACAGCTTCCAAGCGAGTATTGGAATGACACCTTTTGAAGCTTTGTACGGGATGAAGTGCAGATCTCCGTTATTTTGGGATGAGATTTCAGAATCACCTGAGTTGGGTCCAGATATGATTCGCGTTATGGCAGAGCAGGTGAAGCTGCTTCGAACCAGAATGATGACAGCCCAAGATCGACATGCCAAGTACGCTAATGTCCGACGCAGACCACTGTGTTTTGATCAGGGAGACCGAGTGTTTTTTAAGATTTCTCCGTTTAGAGGCACTGCCCGATTCGGGAAGAGAGGGAAGTTGTCGCCGAAATTCATTGGTCCGTACGAAATTTTGGAAAAGATAGGAAATCTTGCCTATAGGATTTCTCTTCCTCCGTCTCTTTCAGGCATCCACGATGTGTTTCACGTTTCGATGTTGCAGAAATATCATCCGGATCCGTCCCATGTTCTTCAACCGGAAAAGGCAGAACTCGATGAGACTCTAAGTTACTTCGAGAGACCGATTCAGTTTCTTGACAGGAAAGAGAAGCAGCTCAGAAACAAGTCGATTCCGTTAGTGAAGATTCAGTGGAGTCATCATGGAGTTGAAGAAGCGACTTGGGAGACCGAATCTGATATGAGGCAGCGATTTCCAGAGTTATTCGATTGATGTGAGTTCTTTCTGTTCTGATGATTTCTTTATCTTAGCTTTTGTGATTCGTGATTTCGAGGATGAAATCGATTCTTAGAGGGGGAGAATTTTAAGGTCCTGAATTTAATTATTTCGTGATTAGCAGAGTTGATTATTATTTATTTTGAATTAATGGGAATTAGTTGAACCGGGATTGAATTGATTGAGTTTGGAGTTTCAGGGACCGAGGTGCAATTGAGGGGTTGGACCAAGTCAAAAGACTTGACTTATTACATCATCTCCATCACCTACTCCTCTCTCCTACCTATCCTCTTCCTCCCCTCTCCATCACGCAAAAACCGAGAAAGCCATGGCCATTCTCCAAGCTTTTTCCTTCCTTCAATTCGCACGATCCGACCGTCATATTTTCGATTCGAGTTGAGATTCATGATCACCGCAACGAGGGAGTCGTTTTGCCGTAAGTTTTGCTACGATTATGAACTTTGATTTTTGTTGGGTTGTCAGAATTTGATGATTTTCGAGTATATTGTTCTTGAGCTAGATCAGACCGTGTGTTCGAAGTCGGTTCGAAAAAAGAATGAAGTTTGGATTTTATATGATTTTTGGAGCATAATTTCGAAAATGGGTTTTGTGATTTTTGTTGGATTTGGTTGTTTTTGATGGATTGGAAGATGGTTTGTTTTGTTTTGATTCGACATTGATTGAGTTCATTGGTTGTTTTTAGATTTGAATCCCCGACGAACTTGGAAAGGTAAAAGACAGCATTGAATTGAATGGGGTTGAATACTCAAGTTCGATTGATTCTCGAGTCCCAAAAATCACATACTGCATGTTAATTTGTTGGTGTGAACTTGATTGATTTACTTTGTTTGCACTTTCATTCATATTGAACCGAATATTTGATTCGTTTTGAAATTAGACGATTTAGGGAGCTATATTGAAGTGGCCTTGGATTTCGTGTTTTTCCAAGTGCTAGAATACTTATTATAGTTGCTCTGAAGTCTAGGGGTTTGAGTTGTGCGACATCCACCCCGAATGGGAGTGTAGGTGGGTTGTTTGTAATGACTTGACCCCGGGATCCCACCCGAGTACCAATTGATATTTCGATTATCTGACTTGATAATACCGAATTTTGAAGTCATGCATACATCCACTCTCATTTGAGCTATTGATGATTGTTACATTTTGATATGAGATGTTTAATTGCTATTGTATGCATGTCTCTTTTACTTGTAAATTATATTTCTAATCGATTTATCCGGCTGTTGTTTTTGTTTGTATGTGTACTTGAAAACAGGAGGATCAGGAGCTGGACCGAGTCGTCTGGGTTAGCATGGGGTGAGAATCATAGAAGTGAGACACTGTGTCGTAGGGTTGTGTATTTTGAACTTGTATTATTTTTTATTAGTCGATCGAACCCTATCGTCGAACTTGATATGTTGTATTTTTGGGCAGAACCTAGAATATTGTATGTTTAAATGTTGGTTTGTATTTGTGCATGGGTTTAAATTTGATTGGAGATAGTTTTGTTTGATTTTTGGGAATCCTGCACTTTCTGTCCGAGAGGCCTGCGCGCGAGCGTGCGAGGAACTTGGAGGGGCTCTGTTTGTTTTACCCGCGCGCACGCGAACACATCACCTCGCGCGCGCGCAAGCCTCCTGCAAGGCCTCTGGCCGCGTTGCCTGCACGCGCGCGAGACAATGGCTCGCGCGGGCGCGAGGCTTTTATAAAAAAAAAGTTTGGCATTTTTCTTTTGCTTTGATTGTTTAAAACCCGAGTTTAGAAAATTAGAAACGAGGTCTCACAATAGGTGTCATTCTGTAAGGAGCTTTGGATATTGATTGCATACCTGGCATTAATTCAATACTAAAGTCTATCTCTCGAACTGGAGGCAAACTAGGAATTTCATCTGGGAAGACATCAGCAAACTCTCTCACCACTGGTATATCTGTCAATTCTGGACTCGTTTTCAATACATCTACTGCATAAATTAAAAATCCTTCTCCACCTTTCTGCAATAAATGGTTCATAGATAATACAGATATCAAAGGGATCTTGGCTCTAGAACCCTTACCGTAGAACTTCTATTCATCTGCCATTTCTGGTCAGAATATGACAACTTTATAGAAACAATCTACGGTTTTCCTGTACTTGGTTAACATATCTATGCCAATAATGCAATCAAAATATGATAACCCAATTACTATACAATCCAAATCTATCACATTCCCATCATATTAGTGCAAAATTTCTAATTAATCTGACAGATATAATTCCTTCACCCAAAGGTGAAGAAATAGCAACCACAACAGGCAATGGTTCAGACGACAAAGAATGCAACATAGCGAATTTCTCAGAAATGAATGTATGTGATGCATCTGTATCTATCAATGCATGAGCAGGATAACCAAAAATAAAATAGTTACCTGCTATGACATCATCAGGTGATGCCTGAGCCTGATTCTCAGTAAGTGCAAATACTCTTGCCTGTTGCCTAGGAGGTTGAGTCATAGTCTGGCTTCCTCCTGGTCTAGTCTGTGGCTGTGGCTGAAATGAGTGCACTGCAGATGATTGCCTTTCAGACTGAGGTACTGATCTAGATTCACTAGCACCGGTTGCTCTCTCTATTGCATGTTGAGGGCACACCTAGCAAAATGACCTGATTGGTGACATATATTACAACTGCCAGAAACCCATCTGCACTGATCAGTGGAATGCCTACCTCCACACTTACTAAAATAAACTCCTGAATAGCTGGAACTCTGACCAGAACCAAACTGCCTCGGGCCACTGGAACTGGATGAACTACTACCTGACTTCTTAAATTGCTTCATTTTTGGCCGGAAACGAGAATCTTTCTGCCACTGTTACTGCTTCCTCCCTCAAATCTGATAGATGGTTGCTGAAACGATGGCGTATTCTTTGGTAATGACGATGGCTGTTGAGGTGGCTGTGTAATAAATGGTGCTCCTTTATGTCTCAACAAACCTGCCTCTGCTCCTTTAGCTCCAGTGCATCAGCAAAATTTTTGGGTCGTCCACTATTCACCAAAGTAAAAACATCCGGATTAAAGCCATTGATAAATTGATCAGCCATAGCTTCGTCATTTCCGGCAATGTGAGGTTCAAATCTCAACAAACTTGAGAATTTAGCAACATATTCTTCACTGTTCAGGTTGCCTTGCCTCAGACTAGCAAATTCAGCACCCTTATCTTTTTTGTATAAGACTGAAAAGAAACATTGATAGAATTCAGAACACGTTCCAGGTAATGATCGTACCTCTGTTTTCCAGAGCTCTCTTTGTAGTAATCCACCAGTTCTTAGCAACCTCATGTAGTTGATACACTACCAATCTGACTCTAAGGTCATCTGAATAGTCCAAAGATTCAAACAACTAATCAATATCTTCTAACCAGCTTTCACATTCCACTGAATTCTATGTTCCCTTCAATGTTGGTGGTTTGAATGATTGAAACCTCTTCAGTAAGGTTTCCATCGGTGTAGCAGTCACGTCCATCGGATCATTGGAAGTATTGCCTTGTTCTTGTCTAGGCGCTATCATTGGTAGTTGTACATTTGTCTGTTCTGCCTGAGGAACGACCAATGTCTGTATAGTAATCAGTGCTTGACGGGGAGACATATTTGATATTCAAAAGGATTAGTGCACAATACAATATCATATTCAACAATTCTATTCCCATCCTTCTCTGATAGGCATTCTCAAGCGTTCTCATGAGAATTCAGGTTCTGATCGAGGATAAATTCTGGAATAGTATCTCACGCAAATCATGCTTTAACAATTAAGGCACATAATCATGCAATCACATAATTCTGAAAATAATAAAGCATGCTCGCATGGAATTCACATAATCACATAAAATATTCAATCTCATGCGATATAAATTAATCAAACATACTCAATCTATCCCTGTCATTAACTTCTAACTTAGTCCAGAAACTTATTCTCTGATACCACCTGTTGTGGGTCCTCGGGTTTTCTAATCTCATCTTAAGGGAAATTAATAAATAGTCATGATTTAATCAACTTGATCCAAAATAATCAAAGCAATGATTTTTTTTAAAAAAAATACACGGACTACATGCACAAGTCCGTGCACAGGTCCGTGCATTAACCTGTAACCAAGAATCTATGACTGCAAGGTACACAAACCCCGTGCCACCTCCGTGTCCAGGTCCATGAGAATCAATAACCCTAAAACTCCAAGTTTCAGTTTTCTAACGAACTCCGTGCATCCCTCTGTGCCTAAGTCCGTGCACAAAACTCAAATTTTATGAAGCTACTGTCTCGAGTTCAGACCACACGGACCCATGCATGGATGTATGTACAGGGTTAGTGCCCTGCTAAAATTCAGAATTTCAAAACTTATTCCAAATTTGATAATACATACATGAACATTAATGTACCAATTCTAAATATGCTATTCAAATCTGAAATATGAACATATATATATCTAATAAGTGCTAAGCATATTTTCATGTATTTCTCACATTCATCTAGTATTCTAAATCCATAAAAAGCTAGATTACACAAGATATACAATATGTATTCTTCCAAAACATAACAAGTTCTTGTCTTCTAACATGTTTAACAAAGTCTAAACAACATGCCATCTAGGCCATTCGGCCCTCTAAGATTTTCAGGTTAGGATTCAAGATGAATGCAACATAATCTTGATGCATTATATTATATAATAACATACAAACATCTTGAACAAGTAATCTCAATAAGCATTCAAAGCAACACGTCACATATAACTCAAATAAGAGCAAGTAGCATTCAAGTATGTGATTTAGAAATTCGAGAGTCTTATCTATCTCGAATATTCTATCCCATCTTGTTGGATATTGATTATACCTTTTCTTCTGTAGAAGCTCCAAGTATGGATAATCTATATCAAAGAACTCAAATCAAATATTCTCAAAGTCATGGCAATCAGTTAAGTGAACATGGTTGCAAATCTTACTCTATCTTTCTATCGGTTCGAATCGGAATTCCCGAGCTCGGAAAACTTCAATAACAATCTGAAATGAAATGCATACGATCTAAAACATATCATTTTGCAACTCATATCATGCTTAGTTCAATCAACTATACAAAAATCTTGACAATTCACGAACCGACGACGTAACGGCTAAAAACTGGCAACCGAAACTATATCTAACTCAAGCCAACCATCCAATCTAATTCACAACCATAACATATCAGCATAAGAAACGAAAAAACCAGCAAAATCAGAAATATGTATTTTGAACATAGCTTCTTAAAATCATAATAAATTCATACGACGTTCTTTTTCTGATCTGTCTGCGAATACATAATCTTGGCTAGCTCATGAACATGTATTATCAATAATAATCAAATTCCATCTTTCTTTCAAAATTCAAATATGATAAAACTTAAGAAAACTTACACCAAAACGTAGCTCTCGAAGAGGTGATCGCAAATATATGTTCAATACGAAAATTTGACGGTTGGATCACGGAAAATCGAAGCTTGGACAAATCTGAAAATGGCATTAAAATGATTTTGAAATTTTCCTCTATTTTCTGATGTTATTCACGTGAGAATGGTGATAGTGCAAGTGGAAAGTAGATATATTCAAGCCAAATTGCAGTTTTGTCCCTGAACTCTTTGCTATTTGCAAATCAGTCCTCGAACAATCTTTTTAATTCAATTCCAATCATAAAAAATTTAAGAATATTAGAATTTAAGTCTAAACTCTAAATATTTTCAAATTAAATATTCTCGAATTAAAATTATATAATCTCGAGCCTTACATTATGACATGCAAAACACTTCAGATTCCCAAAATTTCTGTTCTGGTATCTTCCTTGACTCTTCGATCTGTATTTTGTCCTATACTTCCCATTGGATGTCCTCTTATCACTTCCGCCCCTTACCATAAGACCCTCTCTATGTGATTCAGTATTTGTGTTTGACTTTATCTGAATTTCCTTGGATTGAATAGCAGACATCACTTATTCCAAAGTTATCGTCTGTTCTCTGCCATAGAGTAATGCATCCCTAAAGTTTTCATAGGTTTTAGGGAGTGCATTCAGAAGTATCAAAGCCTGATCTTCATCCTGAAGCTTTACTTCAATATTCTCCAAGTCATCCAATATTTTGGTGAATTCCTCGATCTGGTCTTCTAGATTCTTATCATCCTTTATCACAAAATAATACAACATATGTTTCATGTACAGATGGTTAGCCAGGGATTTCGCCATGTATACATTCTCAAGTTTAAGCCACATAGCCGCAGTACATTCTTCTCTCGCCACCTCTCGAAGAGGTCTATCACCCAGATAGAGAATTATCGCACTGTGTTCTTTCTCGAGCAATTCATCTTTGTTCTTGATATCATCAGACATCTTCTCTTTCTTCTTATGAGCTTCCACCAATCCTTGTTGTATCAGGATTTCTCGCGTGTTAATTCTCCAGAGAGAGAAATCATTCTTGCCAGTAAAACTTTCAATATCAAATTTCATTGATCCCACCATTTTTGCTTAGTTTCCCACTTGTTAGGAATCAATCAGAAAAAATTCGATATTCCGAGAACTTTAACCAGACAAACACACACAACAAAACTCAAGAACACAATCCCAACGATGAATAAGAACACACAACGCAGATCAAACACCAACTCACGTGAAAGCGATTAAACAACAAAAATATTTACGTGGTTCGGTAAGAAATTTGCCTACATCTACGGGAGAGCAACACAACACTTTTATTAATCACGAACAGAAGAAAAAACCAAGTTCAAACCAGAGCTTATTACAATCCAAACCAAAAAACTTTAATGCTAGATACAAACTCAATTCAAGCCTTAAATCCTTGAATCTTCACGTCACAATCTACGCCCCAGTTCTCTCTTTATGAATTCTCTCTTCTCTTCTCTCTCGAATATTTTCTGGAGGTTGAATAATTTGATTTTCTGTTATATTGGTTACGGCCAGCTTCCATCTGCTTATATAATAAAATACATCGACTTTCTTCTTGGGCTTTAGGTCAACAGCTTCCTTAGGCCCAATCTTAAAGTCAACTTGGTCCAATCCGATAAGTCTTCTCACATTAGTCTTATCTGCTCTCGTACTTTGATATGTCTTCAAGCTTACAGCTTCACGAACAATTCATCTGACTTTTAACCAAGTCCCAGTACTCGAGAAATTGATATGCCTGAACTCATCCGAAGAACTCATTTTACCATCACCTTCGATCTGATCCCAGTATTCGATCTGATCATGAACTCATCTGATCACTGAGCTCATCTGATCTCTACTCTTTGATCCGATCTTTTCCAGTCGATCTGATAGAAACACACTTCAACAAATCAATAAATTTTTTTTTGAATAAGTACACATTCTTATTAAAAAAATTATAAATTAAATATGTATAATGAAAAATAAAATTTAAAATTTTATGATTTTAACATGTTTTATCATTTTTTTTTACATAATCTTAAATTTGTATGCCAAAAAATAGTGGGTTATTTTGGAGATATAATCTATTTTTTTCAAAAGCCCAACAAAGAGTTTATATTATTTATTCAACTGTTATATAATATCATAGATGATTAGGATTTCTATTTTTTGAAAAATTATAGATGAATAGGATATATATATATATACATATATATATATATATAAATGATTCAAAAAAATAAATAATATAATCTGGAGACTTGTTCTACATCGTTGAACTAGCATAAGATCGAAAAACTTTAACAAAAGCATAAACACACTTATTTGCTGAACCCAATTAAAATTGATTGAAAACTCGTGTTGTATGGTAAAATTTTTGTAATATCAAATAATTTATGTTGAACATCTTTGAAACATTAAATAATAAATTTGTAAAACTAATAGATTAGAAAAAAAAGAATTTCTTTATTTAGAATAAGAAATCAAATACACATCACAACAATCAAATTTGTATAAAAAACATGTCTGAAAATGATGACTAAAGATAAATATGTTAAACATCTAATAAAGTCTATGCAAATATTTAGAATATATACCTAGTGAGAAGGCCTCACAGATTTATATCTGTAAGTATATATCCAATCAATATTTGCAGTGAACATTAATATTTTTGTCATAAAAAAGTAATAAGTTTTTATGAATCAGATTGATTCGAAGACATGTCTCACAAATTTGTGACGCAAGTGTTAAAAAATTAGATTTGGACCTAACTCAACCTCAAAAGCTAGCTCAAGGTCTATATATTAGACTCCCAGCATTTTACCCAACCAATGCGGGATACAACTAATATACCAGCACACCCCTCTCACGCCTAAGAATGAAACGATTGGTGGCCAACTATGAGACGGGTGACCCAATTATGGGCAGTCCAACAAATAATATGGACCGAACTCTGATACCATGTTAATAATTGAGACATAGACCTAACCTAACCCAAAAGTTAGCTCAAAGGGGGAGATTTTGGGACCCCTCTCACACTCAAGAATGAAACCATTGGAGCATGAAGACATTAACATGTGAGTGGGAAGTCCAACAAATACGTGGACTGAGCTCTGATATCATGTTAATGAGACTTGAATTTAACTTAACCCAAAAGTTAGCTCAAAAAAGAGAGATTTGTCTTTTCAAAACCTAGCTCAAGAGGGAGAGTTGCTCTTGTCTATATAAAGGGCTTCTAAGATATTTACCTAATTGATGTGAGATACAACTATCATAACAACATATGTATCTCATATCAGTTGGATAAATATTATGAGAATTCAATATTTTTTTTTAATGTTAGAAATATTATTTTTTAATATGGATTTAAATCAGATCAGTTATGTTATACCTCCCAAAAGAATTCAAACAACTTAATTTTGAAATGAATCAAAATTTGAAAAAACAAAAAGTTTTGGCGTTTTGAAATTAAATTGGAAAGAACCCAAAACGCCAAACCAAAAGCAAAGTCCAACCAAATTCCATCGGACTTTTGAATTGTTTTTGTGTGTCTCCAAATGGCCATGAAACCTTAATCCAAGCAATCCTCCTGTCCTCAGCATACTCCTTTTTTTTTTTTTACTCTCTCTCTTCATTTTTATATATATATATATATATATATATCTTCCTCCATAAGCAAACTTCACTCCACTCAAACCACACTCGATGGCGGATGTTGCTCTCGAAGGAGCTGGCTTCTGGTTGCCCGCAGAGTTCTTCGAAGACGATGATGTTGATGATGTCCACCAGAACCAAGAAAGGCTCGCTAAACCTAATCTGGGCTCCGATTTCTGCTTCCCCACCGAGTTTCCTTACGATTTCCAAACTCAGAATCGCCAACATGTTGAGGTACTCGCTGTTTCTGCTTTGATTTCCCTCGATCTGTGCAAAATTTCTCTGCATTTGAATTTTTTCTTGGTTTCTGGGTTTTGGGTTTCTTTTATTTAACAGAAGGCTGCCTGGGTGATGTCTACTTCTCCGCAATCCACACTGGGTAACTGGTCCGGTGGGAGCACCGGCGGCTCGAGCATCGGAAGCCCAAACGGCGCTCCGCCGCCTTCGACTCCGCTTTCCGGGAAAACCGAAGACGCCGTCGTCGATCTCATTTGCAAGGCCGTGGGCCAAGTAGCGAAGCTGAAGCTGAATTCCGGCGACGGGCTCAGGACAGCCAGGAATTTAGGCCTTGTATACCCGCCGCGAAGCCCGGCTCATATCCAGTACTCATCGACCAGGACCCCGAGCCCTTCCATTTTCCAGCCTACGCGGGTAAAACCCATTTTTCTTCATTACAAATTCTGGCAAAAATTTTAGGCTAAGGCGTCTATTTTACATCCACAGGCTCCGGCTCCGCCGCTTACGGCGAAGCAAGAGAATCCGGGCGGTGGAATGTGGTACGGCCCGCAGCAACAAGTGTACGATTACAGGGGTGGAAAGGCGGTTGGGAGAGCGGACCAAGCTGCATGGCCCGTCAAGCAAAACCCGACTCGAGACATCGGGTCGGGTAACCGGAAATTTTTGTTGGGCGGACCCGGATGCGGCGGCGGCGCGGCGTCCAAAAGGGAGTGCGCCGGCACCGGAGTGTTCTTGCCGCGGGCATATGGGAGTAGCAGCTGTAACGCTTATTCTTCAGAATGTCACAGGAAGCCAGGTGAGTTTACAGCTTAGTAGTGACTTTTCATTTTCTTGAAAATAAAATTTTTAAACTTTAATTTTCATTGCTTGCTATTATTATTTTTTTTGCAAAAAAAATAAAAATTTTAATTTACTTCGGGAATGTCACATTTAAGATTAAGAATTAGAATATTGATTTATTATAAATTAAATTTCATAACTTGAGATTGATATTGATGTATTATTTTATGTTACACAAGGAATTGAAGATGTAATTATGTGAAAATTTTTGAATTCAAATTTTTTTTCCTGCTTTTGGTTTTTGTCTGGTTATGTGGATATTACGGAAAAGGATAATTGAAGTAGACAAGAGATTTTGTATTCATAGAATAATATTATCTTTAATGGAGACCCTACCGCTGACCAAATCATGGGCCCACTTTTATTTTTAAATACTTTGTTTTGGAGCCAAAAAAATAGTCAAACTGTTTCTTTGCCTGCGAATTTAAATTTAAAAGATCTCATGAATTTGTTTATTATATATTGTTTGTATTCTCAAAATAGTTTCTTGTGCTCTTTTTTGGATTGCTTTTGAACAAATCATAGTTTTTTTTTTGAGAATGAACAAATCATAGTTTTAGAAATAAAACTATTTATGTTCTTGTTCCATTTTTGTGCTACTCCCGGCCCCAAAAACTTCTTTTAAGAGAGGATAGGACCAGTCTTTGCTTGCTCTTTTTTATATCCAATTCTGACCCACAAGTTGGACATGTGAAGAAATCCCATTTTCATGCAAATATTATTTTACATAGGGAAAAGTAACTAATTTAGGTAATAATAATCCAATTAGAATATTGGGTTTCATATAGTTAATATAATTAGAATTTTTACGAATTATAGAGAAATATCATCTGAATGGCATACTCAATTATTGGTATAATGCTAACAATATGTTCATTCCATATAAAACAGTGTATCCCACATCTTTGCTTCAAGAAAGAAATGTTGATCCCCTTTTCAAGAACTTCGAAAACATGAAAGCTGATTTGGTTCAATCTCTGCCTCGGCCTCAGCCGGAGATCACTCGTTTCAACGGAGGATTCGTATCAGATTATGGTATTATGTTATCGTTAATTATATCATTCAAATTTCAAGCTTATTTCGTGGCACAATACGTTTTGTTGCTTATGTTCGGGGGTTTTTCGTGCAGATCTACTCGTGGCTCGTAGGAATTCAATCATGTTGCAGTACCAGAAAAGCCTTGTACTATCGGAGAAATGGGCGACGGGTTGGGAAAATTACCTTTTTCAAGAGTGGAACTAGTGATGATTCCACGCCCGTTCTTGTTTCCATGGGGGAAGAAAGTTGCAAGGTAGAAGTTAGATTTTCAATTATATTATGAAGTGTGTGTACTAGGAAAAAAAATAATGAAGAATAATTAATAATCCAAGAAAATATGTATAGGGAAAGGAAATAATTTGGGCTTGGGGAGGGTGTTTTATTTTGTTGTGGTTCTTATTATTGTGTTGATTTATTCTTAAATAATATATAGTTTTTAGGTGTGATTTGGAAATGTAGAAACGGGACTTTCACTTTGTTGGTTTTTGGTATTTTGGAAATAGTAGTGGAAGATATCCACCACCCTCTCCTCTTGTGATGTATTGGTAATAGTCAGTTGTTGATGTATAAAGTGAAATAATGAAGGGGATTTTCTTGTTAATTTATGCGGAGTGTGATTATTGATGTTTATTTGCTTCTTTTTGAATTTTTTTTTAATGTTGTACCGAGTGGATAAGTTATATGGTATTTACGATTATCGTATAATATATCAGTTTTCAAGTAATAGAGTGCTTAGAGTAACCAACTTTGTTCTTTTTACGAACTTGTTTAGTCTTTTTACGAAGGCAGACAAAAATGCTTATTCGATTTTATAAAAATTAATTTTAGTAATCGGAAGCAATAAAGGTTTTCAAAAATGGCTATAGTCAAGAATGGCTGAATGGGTTGGTAAGGGTTTTCTAAAATTGTTGTGATTTTTATTATTTGAAAGCTGGTTTGTTTTTTTAACGTCAAAATAAATTTTCCAGATTTGGTTGTATGACCCTAAAAAAAGTTACTAAAATATTTAATTTAATCATCCAATGGAAGAAAACTAGGCTATAAAATGGAATTTTAGCCCAAAAAAAGATGAAATTGAAATTATACTTGTATATATATATAGATTTTATAAATATTATTTCTTTAAGTTATTAAATTGTGTGAGCATTTTTTGACAAGTAATTATAACATTTTATTGCTGAACATGGTATCTTGTTACAATATTGACAAGCTCCTAACTTTAAAAAGTGTATTATAAAAATAATATATTTTTAAAAGATATTTAATTTAACATTAATTCCTTGAGAGATGCAATCAGACAATTCCATTCAACTAAACTCAATATTTCCAAGGCGAAATTGCTTAAACAGTCTCAATTAGCCCCTTCAAAGCATAAGAACAGATAACGACGATTTATTGTGGGATATGTTTTTGGGTTGAGCTATGTTGTCCTTTTTCTTGAGTCTTCAATCGATTTAAATTTCTCATCAGCCAATAAATCTCTGAGGCATGAGAAAATGTTTTCTTCAAAATAAACATTTTTTTAAAAAAAGAACCGGAACAAATAAATATCTTTTTTAATATACGCATACTCAAAAGAAAGTGATATGCATAAATCTTTACTATTTAATAAAATTTCAGCTCCACATATAAACCGATTTGGTCCGTCTTACTTACACCAAAATCAAATTATCAATATACCCTAGAAAATTACACTCTACTTCATATTATCCCTGGGAAAAATAGTCCTAATAAATACATATTCTTTCACATAATAACGGTTCAACTTTAAATTCAAAATTCAAAATTATAGAAACCGATTTCTCTCTTTTCACGTCATTTTCTTTTGTAAATGTTTTACCATGTTCGTTACTTCGAGTTAGTAAAAATTATGTGACGCAAATAGTATAATATATATATATATATATATATATATATATATATAGATACGTGTGCCCGTATGTGGCATTTGTAAGAAAAGACAAGGAAAAGTTGGTGTAGGGATTATTCTATCCTACACCTGGAGTACTTCTTCCCCATGATGTGGTCAAATATCAACCATTACATTATCAAGACATATGTCAATTTCCATAAAAATATATGTGTCCCACGTGATCTAATAATTTTAAAATAAGGGGAGAAGAACTTCCGGTGTAACATAGACTAATCCGTTAATGTAGATTGATTAATGGTGTACGTTGCTAGTATTAATTTGCAATGATTCCTTGGTAAATTAGCTTGGACGTCAAGAGATACGAGAAAAGTCCAGGGATGAGGCGTACGACGCCGTATTAAAGCGATTGATTTGGCCTCTATTTGGTACGTATTCAAGTTGGACAAGATTGGAATCCTAAGTTGGGAAATTTATTTATTAACTTTATTTCAAAAAAAAAAAAATTTACCAAAAAAATTTGATGATATCTATTGAAGAAATTTGTGATAAATCTCTAATAGCAAACATGTATCTCTCCTCAGTCTCTATTTCAAAAAATCTTTGTTCACAATTCCTAACAAAAGTCTGCTCTTTGTTTCAACTTCTTATTTTGACCAATTTACCAAAATTCTCTGATATTGTTTAGAAAAAAAAAACGGGATTTTCCTGAGAAATCGTTACTTTTCCTCGATCCTTCTTCTTGATTCTTCTCTCTCGAGCCTTTCTCTCTTAATCTTAAACGTTTAATCCATCAACAAAAATGTCGCAGATCTGTGTTTACTCCGGCAATGTTGAAGATCTGCATTGACGTGGGTTGAAGGGAATTGCCCATCTTTGTGCTCAAAGTGAAATTTTCACAGATTTGGAGGTTAGATTTAAGATTTGAAATTTTTTAAATTTTGGGCGAATAAATTATTATCATAGCTTGATGTATGTCTTTCAAATTTAAAATGTTGAATTGATGGAATTTCTTGAGATTTTGTTATGATTATAGAGGTGGTGTTGAGTTTTCGTGCATCGGGTTAGTTTTACAAATTAGCTTACCAATATAGTTTTTATGTATGTTGCTGGGAATGCAGTTCATTTGATGAGAATTTGTGATAGATTAGCTGATATTTCGTATTGTTCTCGATTATAAAATTTTAATTATTAATTTGGGGTTTTTAGTGTTGTACTATTACATTTATCATGTGAATGAAATTATTAGAATTAAAATCTAATATTCTGAAAAGTTGTTATTTTGTATTGTTTGTGTGTAATATATTATGAAAGAATGTATTATGCTTCGATTTACTGTATTGATGAACATTCCTCTTTCGTAGTTTGAGAATAAAATCTGGAAGTGGTCCTTGCAATCTTTCGTTCTTGGGTTGCTGTAAATTCAAGAAACAGTTGTTTGTCATCTCAATCTTCAGTGGTTGCATCTTGATAAATGTTTGTGCGAGTCTGAGCAAAAAATGTGCAGAAATATCTTCAGAATCCATTATTCTTCAATACGTAGCTCCATTGCATAAGATTCTTGTGTCTTTGAATGATGATGTGATGTCCTTAATATGATTCATCTTCATATGTGTGTAAACCTTATGACGATTGAATTGAGGGTAAATAAAAAAAATGAACACTTTAACAACATGAATGATGAGAGGTAAAATACTTTATTAAACGTATTTCCATTTTCCACACTGTTGTTGCGTAATTTTGTGTCCGCTAATGCACGGTGTCAAATTTTAATATATGATGAGTAGAGTATCGTTTCCACGAGAATTAAAAATTTATATTCACACTAAATACTTTAATTAAAATAATCTCTACTTTGTTTAGAAAATCAAAGTTTAAAATTTAATAAACTAAAATAAAAGAAAGAATCCAAAATTTCAAGGATGGATTTGGGTACACGATCTGAGACGGGTTCTAGATACAAGATATCACTCAATTTTCATTCATGCAAATCATATCAATTGATTATATCATATATTCCAATTTATATTCCAAGAGCCCTTAATTGTTATTTACTGCCTCTCCCAAACGCCGAGTAAATGTTATTATTCTAATGCTAATTTCGATATCCCTATGAGAAATCAAACACCAAAATAGTTTAATCAAGTTCTATGGTTCTCTTTCAATGACCTCAAAAGAACTTGTAGGCCTCCCGACCTCTACAAAAATCCTAGGTGTGTTTCCTATGATCCTATTCAAAATCTCCTCTTTCGAGTGCCAGATTTTAAATAAATTTAACATTCAATCTATGGCCAGTAAATTGAAAGACAATAAAATCAAGAATACACAAATAAATGGTTAAGAACAAATAATATTAGAAAAAATAATATTCAAAACATGAAAATCAAATCAAGATTCTTCAATCTCTATAAACAACCAATAAGTTTATAATCAAATAATTAAACACATAGACATATTAAAAAATCTCATAATAAATCAAAGAATATAATAAAACTCACAGATTATAGTTGATTCTCCGTTCCCAGATGAATTTTCTCTGTCTAGTGATTCGATTATCCCTTGTCGTTCGCTCCCACGTCTCAAATCCGTGTCCCAAGCCTACTTGATGCGTAGTTGTTTGTGGTTCTGTTATTTGGGTGCCCCTTATTCTCCTCTCAATTATCTCCAAAGTGTGCGGCTGATTTGTGCGGTTCTCTTGTGCTGCTCCTCCCCTCAATTTCCTCTTCAAAAAACTTTTTATATGTTGCTCCATGTTCCATTCTTGCGTAGATGATTATTGTAGCGCGCGATAATTTTAAAAAAATTAAATCTCACAAAATAACCGTCGGATCAAGCTGAAATATTGAAAATAGCTTTAAAACATCCTAAATTATAATTTGAACGGTGGAGATCCGAATTGGATGTCCCAATAATTCCCAATAATTTTCTGAAGTTGCAGATTCGTATTATGTCTTTCCGCTTCTTCTTGTTACTTTTTCTCCAATTCTTGCATCGCACAAAAACAACAACAAATACACATAATATCCACTCGATACATCACAAAATCCAAGTCAAATCATATATAAATTAAGTGCATAAATTGCACTTATCAACTGTATTTTTTCATCATGCACATTTGAACATCGATAATTTCATGGCTAACAAGCTTACCAAACAAAAAACTACAGAACACGAACCCTAAAAAATGGACAATTTAATCTTGCCAAAACCCGACACTACAAAATAGATGAATTCTATTGTATTAAACGTGATCCTAAAAAAGTGATAAGAAAACAGAGCGAGCTTTGAGTGAGAAATTCATACTCTATGTCATCCTTCGAAAGATAATCCGTCAACAATTCTCTTCGGTAGTGGCTTCTTCATGTCCACAGAAATCTGTTCTACTTTGATATTGACTAAACCACTTCTTACTCAAATCATTATTTGGTTCAACCTTCTCAACATCAATTAATTTTCCTCCCTACGTCAGAATACACAAACATGGTCAACATCAGTAACACGAAGTAAAATATAGGACTCAAAATCAAATAACCAAGGTGAAAGTTGGTTCCGATCAAAGTCAAACCTTTTTCCTGTCCTTCCTCTTTGGGGTGGTACTGGGTGGAGTCACACACATTTATGTCTTTCTTTTCTTTACCTGATCACCCGTCGTTCGGACATTATCGACGATAGAAGATTAGAAATTAGTGCTTTTCACAATATTCTCAACATTATCATCACTCTCGTCCACCCCACCACTTTTTTCAGAATTATATTCACCAGTATCCCTTACAAACACATTGGTTAATGCAGTCGTTGATATATCAACCTCAGAAATATTATTTTCCTTAACCACTTTCGTTACAAGATTATCTAACAATTTATCAATCTCATTCAGATCCTCAGTACACGAATTCTGTTCATCGGCTTCGGTACTTTTCGTTCTTATATGACCACTTTCTGCATCTTTTCCCCCCTCAGGCTCAGCACCAACAACACCTTTTCCATCTCCCAAGTCATCAACACCTATAAATTTTTTAATCTCAAAATCGGCACCAGCCACACAACTTTCTGTATTTTTTTTCTTCAACGAGTAATCAACATAATTCTTGACAGGCACATCAACAAAATCAAATAATTTATCACTTAGGTCATGTCCCAGACTCAACTCCTCTTCCTTATCGGTCTCATTGATTCCATCAGTAACGTCATCAACACTCGGATCATTATTGTAGTGACCCAGCCCGGATCCACTACTAATAACTGATTAGAGTTAAGCATGAAATTAACGCAAATAAATGCGGAAGCTTAAATAAATATTGGTCGGCAGAATACAATCGACAAACATTTAAAACAATTCGATATACAACCCAATCGAATATATATATCCTACAACTAAATCATGTTGTCTCTCTCTCTGATCACTGACTCCTCCGAGTCTGTGGGCGCAAAGCCTGTACCTGAAACTGCCCCGTCAAATGGGGTGCCCAGAAAATAGAAAACACTGGACGTGAGCTCTAAGCTCAATACGCTAGTACGGGTAAACATACAAACATGATGCATGCATATGTATATTGGGTATCATACCGGGAAAGTATCCTGCTCAGTCTAGGCGCCATGGTATGTATCACGCTGGGCCATCACATCAGGAGGTGTCTCCCATACCATATAACCGAGGAAACGGGAATCGGATCCAGATCCATGTATCCATCGTCCACACATGCAATGGGGCTGAGCAATCCCCTATACTGGATAAACCAATAAGCCCGCTAACACAAGATGTATGAACGTGTAGCATAACATAAACATGAAATCATGACACATAAATGCAACATATAAGCATGCATACCCGCTGTCAATCTCAGTCAATACTTACGTACCTTACTAAAGGCAGTCCTAGCAGTCCAAATCTAGGATCTCAAGCCTATCATCAGCACTACAATGCAAATACCCATGCATTACTAATTAATATCTAAAAGCCTTAAGTAAGCTAACAGATACACATAAATATTTTTAGGAAACTCGGAACATACTTGCATCCGTAGTCAGCCCGCTGATGGCGATTGTCCCACAACTTGGGCTCCACTCTGAATTAGCTCCGCTACTACTCCGAACACTGTCCGCCAATTCCTAATATTAATGAAGATCCCCCAAAGCCCCTAAGACGAGCTAGAATGTGAGAGGAAGGAATTGGAAATGATCAAGGAAAATTAAAATTGGACCCTATATTTATAGGACTCGATCGGACTGTCCGATTGTCCATCGGACCGTTCGATTGCCTACACGTGGCAATCCAAATACATGCAACCATCCACCTGTCCCGCGCCCAGATCGAAGCATCCGATCCCCTCACGGGACTGTTCGATGTCACCTTGCAGGCGTAAGCGATGACGTCACTGCTGCTGACATCATGGATGATGTCAGCCCTACCCGATCGGACCGTCCGATCTCCACCTGACCGTCCGATCTCAGCTGGGCCCAAAACCCTACCAGCACATTTTTTATCGTTATGGATCCATTTTTGGACTCTGTTTATGCATTAGGAATTTTCTTAATCATGTTTTATTTAAGCTAAACATGATCAGATGATTAATTACTCATTAATCATTAATTTTGGATACGGGTTACTACATTCTCCCCCCCTAAAATATTTTGTCCTAGAAATCTATGGAAATCCCGAGAACGTAACATAACCCAACTCATTTTTTGCACTGGTCCTAACCTCACACGCATTGTCCATAATTCAGGCTAACGCTGAATTCTATCTTCAGACAAACTTTATGATGCGCAATTTCGCTAATGCTGCGAAATCCCGTTGACTACCGTCAGTAATTCGCTGTCCAAAGCCAATGGTACAATACCATTTTTGGTCGATCCTCCAGAACATTTGCATGCATGACCAGCAGATAGAAGAATCCTTATTCCTAATAACAGTATTCGTCATTTTCTAGCACGAACTATGCCTCAGGGCTGATATCGAACCTCGATACCACCTAATCCATGAGTAGAAAAAATCACTCGTTGTAAAAACAAAACCCCAAAAATCCTGAGTCGTCCTACAGAACTCGCAATGATCATATGAACTCTCATTAGATTATACTGGAGTCTGGCTCGAACTCACTGTTAAATCACCATCTGGATCGTAATAGTCACTAATCGGATATTATCATAATCGCTTGGATATCTGACGCGAATATCACGAGATTACTGTAGTCTCCTGACTACTTACCGGATATTAATTCCGTCTGAAACAACAACACTGACGGCGAACCTTATCGATGATGAATTCCTTGTCAAGACCTCAACTTGACATCCACCATCTCTCTCGCTGCCATCAATTTGCATCAGATGAGAAGACAAGATACAACTGCAATGTATCCCTACTGGTCTAACACAAACATTGCATCCCCGATGTTACCACTAGTGTTAACCAGTCTTTTCCCGATTCTAATCTTTCTTTCAATACTCGAGATACCCTCTCAGAGTACACATCTGAGCTAATCTACCTTGCTGAGGACAAAGTCCTAGTTTCCAAATAGGAATAGCCTTTGCGAAAAGAAATGGCCAAAACCTGCCACTTATTCGCAAAGCAAAGACATCGCTGCACACCATCCTCTGCATCTGACCAACTCAGACTACCTTTCTAGTGGTATATTACACACTTGCGAAATACTCGAACTGATCACGATCCATCGTGATCTGAATATCACTACTAGAGATAGCATCCACTGGTCATCCTACCACGGATAACAAGTTACATTCTCTCTAGCATCAGAATATGTACCTTCCATACTTATTATGCTCTATGACGACTAATATTCTCAAAAGAACCTTACTATGAAACAAAATGGCAAAACTCATTGCCAACGAATACTAATTGTGAAAACACCGTTGTTCACAATCCTTGGTCTTATAAAAGTCTCAGATCATCATCTCCGAAACATACTACCATCATGTTGAACACTTCGATGGACTTACACCATCACAACATTAGTAGATTGTATCGAATGATCACCTCTATCTCGTCACTGGAGATAATAATTGAACTCACAACACTGGTTATCCATACCATGGACAACAACCCTAGTCAACTTGACTCACGAACTGGGATGAACAAACTGGTCCACCTCAATTTCACATGAAGTCCTCAAACTAGAGGCAATCCAACTATTTTACCTGATCGATCCCGATCAATCATAGCCTCTCAATGGCATAGCACATCAGATCACACTGGGAGATCTGCGACAAAAATCCCGCTAGACACTTAAAACTACAGGTCTCAGTTGTTGTCTCATCTCACGAACAAACAACTGATTCTATCCTGATAATGCTCATCAAATTCACGATACTCGTTGGATCACATCCCAACGGTACAATCTAATACTACTGCTGAAAATACCTAAGCAAGGTATTAGTCTTAACAGTTCCCAAAAATTGTCGTTCACTAACCACAGGGAACAATAACTTAATCCCATCCCAAAAACTGGGTTAACCACTGCTAATACCAAGCAATGTTCGGATCAAGTCTGTATCTCCCCAGTCCAAGGAAATACTTATCTCCTCCATCACTGATAACCTCAGTAATGTTATCAAACTAGACATGACTACAAAAGTCAAAATACAATCACTTCTCGTGATCTACAGAAACCCGAAAGTCCAAATAACCGCACTCCGGGAAATCTCAAAAACTAGTGAATCCTGAATCGCTTACCACTTCGAGACATTACCAAGGACCCAACTCGCAAGCACACCGGCTCATAGTACCGTCCCAAGTACCTCTCGATTAACTACATCCCAAATCAATCAATGATTTGACTATACTTATCGACCACGTCGATCTAATGCAACTAACGCATAATCTAACAATATCAACCAAATTGAGGCAATCACTCGCCAATTCTTGGTCATTGAAAATCTCACATGGATCGATCAATAATCTGATCTCTCTGTCATAAGTCCGTTAATCCCAAACACTTGGAATTACAAGAATTACATCGGATTCACACACCTATCTCTGAAAGGGTCAGACAATAGTTACTAGTAGTCACTGGAACCAATCCTGCACCAATATGGACCTACTATCATCTGTCTATGTTCACTCAGTAGGAACATCAAAACAACTAAGCCCAAAATTATTTCCCGATCAACATCCTGGACCATCCTGTCCAAATCAGGACTGGTCACTGTAATGCGTACTAACCATCGACCTAATTCACATTACACGAATCGTCCTATATCCTGGGCAGTCACTGCCACAAGACAATCTCAATCCAAACTATCAAAAGTCGCTAAACATGATCCTGGTAATTATATTCCTTGCTAATATTGTGCAACGAAACCAGACTGAGGTAGCCTCCTACGTATAGCCTATATCTAGAACAACCTTCCAGATAACAATGGTGTAGGTAGAGCTCCATGACCGCTTAAATCGGTGTGATAGAAATCTACTGGCAAGCGTACCAGGTCAAGTAATAGTAAATTGGATAAAGGTCCAGATATCGAACCCACAGGTACTGTATATGTATGAGTACCAAAATATGATTATTCCCACTTAATCTAGTCTGACCAATAAAAGTGATGAAATTTCAGATTTCTAACTAAAAGAAATTAAATTGCAACTAAAGTTCAATTAACATGCAACAGGAATTTTGGATTAACTTCAAATATGGGAAAAATTCGATCAAGGACACACGTAGGTATCAAAAAATTTATGTAACATGTAGCCGATTCAGGACTCAGATTTAATCTTAAATTACAGAAATTCTCCTAACTTGTTCAAAGGTCTATTTCTAGAACAATCAAACCTATTAAAATGTTGACGGATTAATTTTTCGTAATTCTAATCAAATACAAATGCATGAAGAACTGTGAAAATTAAGTTTATACCTAAACCGCACACTGAAACCGAATTCTATTTTTTTAGTCAGTTTTACCATGTGTTGATTATCAAAGTGATCGAAATCAATCCCTCCTCTGTCGACTTAGGATCGATTAACATGCAAGAAAACAATTTATTAGGCTATTCACAAAACAAATATAAATCTGACAATCAATAAAATAAAATCAACTCTGAAAAATCCCAAACAAACATCCAAGTTTTATACATAAATTTGTCCGGCCCAATCACGTGGCCTTGATCGAAATGAGAAAAACTACTCAAAGTTCAACATGATTCAATAGCAAAAGTTTTTAATCCAAAACATCAATCAAAAATATAAAATAAAAGAAAAGAAGAAGATTATAATGAGAGGATGATGTTGGCCGCCTCTTGATTCTTCAATCTGCGTCCTTCCACCCTTAATCTGATGAATAATTCGCTATTTAAGTGTCTAAGGATCCTGAAAAGATAATATCCTTCCCGAGCAAGAATTTCCAAAAATAAAAACTCTGTACGCGCGGCTTGCTCGAGCGAACACAAGGTGCGCTAGAGTGAGCAACTTTCTGCTCCGAAGATTTCCTAGCCCGTCTTTCTCGCTCAAGCGAGCACAAAGTGAGTTTGAGCAAAAAATTCTCTGTCTCGGTGATGCCTTCTCTCTCGCTCGAGCGAGCACAAAGGGCGCTCGAGCGAGTGTACTTATGAACTTTTTCCTCATCTTTTGGCCTCGCTCGAGCGAGCAGAACTTGCGCTCGAGCGAGTGTAATTCTATCCAAATGCTTGTCTTCTCTGAATTTCCCTACAAAATGAACCAGGAAGAGTATTATGCAGACAAATGCATGAAATATGCTAAAACTAAATAAAACAACAACAAGAACATATGAATGCATGAAAAAACAATCACAAAAATGTGCATATAAAACACAGTTATCAACTCCCCCATACTTAAATCTTGCTTGCCCTCGAGCAAGACATGCAAAAACAATATGTAAACAACGGCATAAGTAAGAATGAATCATGAACAAAATAGCTTTCGATAAGTTTCAACTTCAACAACTAAAAACCTCAAATACTTCTGATTGTCCACAATATACTGTCAGTTTAATGTAAACGTGTGTGTGTGCCATGTCATTCCAGTTTCATGCAACTTTAAAAGAATCTGTCATAAGAATGATTAGCGACCTATGAAAATTCAGTGCAAGTGTCACATTCCAACACTCTTTCATCCCAACAATCCCAAACAAAAACTTGGATTTTCTTGAGATTAAATACACACCTCCGGATTTTTGCACCCGGGTTTCTTAAGCCCCAATAAAAACCCAAAAACTTAGCTATAAATAAGATAGGATTCGAATTTCAATCCCCTTGTCTATAGCCCGGATGGAGCTACAATCCCATTTAGCCCGCAAACTTAGCTATGGAAGAATGATTAGAATTTCAATCATTTTCCAAGCCCGGATGGAATTGTTATTTTAAAATTTCAAAATTTTAACCCCATGGAATCCACATACTTAGTCAAGAACAGAGGATTGGATTTCAATCCCTTGCTCGTAACTCGGATGTAGTTAACTTATTTTTTCAAAGAATTTTTTTTTCAAAAAATTTCTAGGTGCGACCAAGATCATACATGCAATGTCAGACAATAACCAGGAATCCAAAGACACTATCATGATCAACAAACACCTATTATCGTGCAATGGTCAAGCAAACACGAACTGCATCAATTAATTCGCTACACTACATCGGTCTAACATGCGTGCTTAAAATGATTCACGATTCAACCAACAGCTTTTCATGTTCAATCAAAAGCAACATTTTTACAAAATTTTTTTAACAACTCTATCATCATAGGCCAACATTCATCATTATACTGATTCACACAACACAAACACAAAATATAATGATATGCATGATTACGAACTATATGCAAATAACTAGACCATATGAATGCAAACAACAAAACAAACAAAACTAATCTACCCCCAATACTTATCCAAAGCACTGCCCTCAATGCTCTAGAAACACAAATATTATGCACAAAAAAAGAACAAATGCAAGACGAACAACAAAAACAGAATGAAACTGAAAATTGATAGTCTTTTGTATTTAAGTGCTACTAGACCTAATATCATGTATAGTGTTTGTCTGTGTGCTAAATACCAGTCTAACCCAAAAGTTACTCATTTGAAAGCCATGAAACGTATACTGAAATATGTGGCAGGAACTTTGAATTTGGGTTTGTGGTACACTAAAGAAACCAATTCGAATTTGGTAGGGTTTAGTGATGCTGATTGGGCTGGGGATTTAGATGTGAGAAAGAGCACTTCGGGAGGATGTTTCTACTTGGGGAATAACTTAGTATCTTGGTATAGTAAGAAACAAAACTGTGTCTCACTGTCTACTGCCGAGTCTGAGTATGTTGCTGTTGGTAGTTGTTGCTCACAACTCCTTTGGATGAATCAAATGCTAAATGATTATGGTGTTAAGAGTGATACTCCTATTGTGTACTGTGATAATTCTAGTGTCATTGATATATCCAAAAATCCAGTATAACACTCTCGAACCAAACACATTGACATTAGACATCACTTCATTCGAGATTTGGTCGAGAAAAGCATGATCTTAATTGAGTTTGTTGGAACTAATAACCAATTAGCTGATATATTCACAAAAGCTTTGAATTTCGAGAGATTTTCCAGTCTAAAGAAGTCTCTCAGTATGTGTGCATTATAAACAGAACCGAGATGTTGTCAGGAGTGTTGCCAACACCCTGTGACAACACCTTTTCATGCATGTGCATTTTTAGGATCTTAGGCATATTGCATTCATGCATTCATTTTGTTTTGATGATGTGTTGGATACTTTGTAACCATTGACTAGTTTTCACTCAGGATTCTTAAAAAGCTACCTAAAGGGGTCCATTTGAAGATCGCTCCTTTAGTGTGCAGGCTACCACTTCTGCAAAAATAATGAATTGGATATAATAATTTTTCTGAATCCTGAAGTGTTGCTGGGAGATGTTGCCAACATCGTGGATAACACCTCACTTGTCAACATTTATTTGTGCACATTATTGCATTTTATTTTTTCATGTCACACTCTGTTTTTAGACATAATTAGGACATGCATATTTTTAATTGTGAATATATTTGGCCAGAAAGGTTATGAATTCTGATCAAAGAAAAGTTTTGATTTTTGCCCTATCCACTGAATTTTTGATTTTGAATGGGATTGGATTTTGTTTCAGTGGTGTTACAGTTTGATGAGGAGTTAAATTTGGAAATATTCGGTGAAATATTTGGGCCTAGATTATCGGTGGAAATCAAGGGATTTATTGCCTAATTTAAATCGGATTTGTTACCGTTTTTGGAGAGTTACCGTTGGGGATTTTATTACCGTTGGGGGCCTACTGAAACCAAGTTAGAATAGGAAAAGGTTTGGATTGTTATATATCTGAGTTATTATCTGTTTATGGAAATATATTATTTTCTTGTTTCGTCCCGCATCCCTTTATTCTCATTGCTCTCTGATTACTATTGCCTTATTCCTTTCTCGATTTTTCATCATCACATATTCAAATGGCAGGAAAGGGTTTTGATCCCCAAGATATATGATCGGAGATGGGCCACACGAAAGATGTTGCTGAAAGTGTGACAACACCTCTGTCACCACACCCTCTGTCCAAGCAAGCTCTGATTCCTGTTACTGAAGAACCAGTGCCTCTGGACTCCATCGCTCCAGGAGAGCCTGGCAATGCCATCGATGTAGAGGATTTACCAGATATGAGCATGCTGAATAAGGTGTTTCCCACTAAACCCTTAACTCGTCGATCCAAGAGACAAGCTGTATACAACCCAGATTACACTGCCTCCAAACGATTTCGTGGAAAAGGACAACCATCAAGACCATCTCTGGTGGACACTGAATTCACCTCTGGAGATGAGAGCTCTGATGAAGAATTTAATCTAGTCTGCCGAAAAAGGGGAAAATCGAGTACCCAGGAACCATCTGGAGATGCTATTCCGGTTCCATTTGCTGTTAAAAGCAAATCCGCAAGTAATTCCTCTGATAAGGACTCCACAGAGTCAGAAACTCCATCACCTATTGCTGCTGCGGCTGATAAGAAAGATGCACCTGCATCTGTTCCTACTTTTGAGAAGACATCTACTGTTCCTCCTGTTATGTCCGATGAAGAAGATATGTCAATAGCCTAGTTCATGGCTAAAATGACGAAGTCTAAAGGTAAGAATCCATCATTCATTGCTACAGCTCCTGCACCAGAATCTGAGGATGAAACAGACGAGGAGATGCTCGCAGAATTTGCTGACAACCGCCCTCAACCTTCTGATAGTTCCAGCTCTGATTCGAGTGAAGATTCAGATGCTGAGAAGGAGTTAGAAGAAGAGTCTGATTATGTTGACTCTGAAGAAGAAGAGGAAGGTGCTGGGGAAGGTGTTGCAGACACCCTGAACAACACCTTAGGTGAAGAATACCAGGTAAACTCGTCCTATTCATCTTCTTTTTACTCCAACGAGATTGCTGATTGCTAGGAGAAGTATTCTGATCGTGAGTTCCTTGAGGAACGTAATATTGATGTGGAGAGCTATGGAACTCAAATTTTGGTCAGATTCTTTGAGTTGAGAAATCTGCTAGCCACCGTCTCTACTGCTGGTCCGTATTACAGGGAAATTGTTCGAGAATTCTACTGTAATTTGACTGAAGCTGGATCCGCGATATGTAAAGTATGGGAAGGTGTATGTGCGAGGACATATTTTTGCCTTCAGTCCTACTATGATAAATGGATTCCTCCATACTCTTACATGTGATGATGCTGCGCTACCTTCTATGGATGAGATGACCTCTGTCATTACAGGTGGTCAAGTCACTGTTTTCCCTCACACCCTAAGAAGTTGCAGGCTGCCAAGCTCACCTCCTTCTACTCTGTTTTATACAAGACCGCTGTTAATACATGGACTCCATCTGGGAATTCCACTGTTGTTACCAAGCATCAGGCTCTAGTCTTGTACGCCATTGGCACAGGTAGCAATTTCAACTATGATCGACTTGTGTTTGACACAGTCATGGCCTTTGCAGACTGTGCACAACCAACATTAAAGCTACCTTATCCATCCCTCATCTATTCTATGTTGTTGTCTCAAGAGATTGAGAAAGATGATGATGAGGCTCTTATTGATCCAGGAGAGTTGCTAAAGATCGCACCTGCATTGCTCAAAGGAAATCGGAAGATAGACCTTCCTTGGTCTGAGTCAGCTGATGCCGCAGGTGTTGTGGCAGGTGCTGCCAACACCTCCTCTGCCACTGTTGTTTTTGTATCCCCCTCTGCTGCTCAAGATGTTGATCATGCATTCATACAAGCTCAATTGGTGCATGCTGAGCAGAACATTGCACAAGCAAAGGCTGACCTAGCCTATTACGAAGGATTAAAGGCTCACTATGACTGACTACTACGCGGAGCTGGCCCTTCTGAACAAAAAGGGGGAGAAGAAAGTGAAGCAGAAGAAGCGGAATCCGAGAGCAATCAATTTTAATTTTCATTTTAGTTTTCTTTTTGGTTTTTATAGTTTTTTATTGTTTAGTTTTTTTCTGATCCTAATCAAAACTGTTTTTATGTGGTGTGAACTCTGGTATGATTTCTTGTTTGTATTTCTCCTTGATCTTATGATTTCTGATTTAAGGTGTCATAGCTAGATGTTGCCAACATCTCGCGACAACACTTCTGGATATACTTTGAGGGAGAATCTATTAAGGGGGAGATTTGATTAAGGGGGAGTTTAGTTGATCTATTTTTGGATTAAATGTGTTTTGTCCAGAAAGGCAAAAAGGGGGAGATTGAGAGGAATATTTTATTCCTTAAAAACTCTTAATTCTAAAAAGATTGTATTTAATATCTTTTGCCTTTCTTGGACATGAAGTAATCTTTATTTCCTATTTGCGATATTGATAAGCTGATTAGAATATTTATCATATCATATCTAATATTTATCTTTCTTTATTTGTGTAGATTTGATATGATCAAATAAAAGGAATCCTACGCCTACAAGGAAACATATTGAAGAAGGATTCTTGGTCTATTTATTTGAGATAGGCATACACAAGGAAGAGAGATTGATAGAGAGAAAAATGTGAGAACCGAAGTACGTACATTGTGAGAAAGATGAAGATCTCTCTGAATCTTAGTTGAAGCTGTGCCAACTTGAAGCCGTGTCTTGAAGATTAGGAGATCAAGAAGTGTGCTGCTCGTTCGATTTTGTCTTCAACATTGTTTTTCTCCTTACTGTGTTTTCGTTATTCTATTTCATATAGAATGCTTTTAGGAGAACGTTTACTATTTATTTTTGTTATGATTTAGGCGTTCAACAGATAATCGAGAAATATAATTCCAGAAGAATTGATCGATTGCCGATCAAAATGGATCAAAGAATTCAATAAGAACACAAACGATATATAGTGGTTCGGATTAAAATCCTACATCCACTTTCCAAGGCTCAATCACTATATTGAAAGGTGTATGAGAAATCGTTTGGATTACAATCTTCAAACACTCGATCACGTATGATCTAAACAAGCACACCCTCACATGCATAAACAAAGATACAGGACTCATAAACTCTCCTAGCTTTCAAGAAATTTCACAGTCTCTCAAACAAGGAATGGATCGAAGTAACTTCTGCATGGACTTGCATCCCTTTTTATTGCTGCTTCTCAACTGCTTCTTGGTTAGTTAGGAGGTTGGTGGAGCTGTTATCTGATGCATGACCACCCTAACTGATAATGGTGTACTGCCAATCACCAACCAACCGAGCTTGAACCATCATATGCAATCCAAGTTAACAAATCTCCACCTTGGATTCATATGAGCCTTGGACCACACACCAGTGACTAAGGAACCACATCAAGTTTTCCAATACTTATTGTGTCCAGACAGTGTTGGAATTTCACATTAGGCACAAACTTAGTAAGCATGTCAGCAAAATTATCTTCAGTTGCAATTTTCTCTATCTGGACCTTTCCATGCTCCACCAGATCTCTGATAAAATGTAATCTGACATCTATATATTTGGTCCTCTCATGATGTGCAGGATTCTTGGCCAAATGTAGGGCACTTTGGCTGTCCGTATAAATTTTGACTTCAACTATATTCCCAAGTAATTCTGACAGAATTCTTTTGAGCCAAATCCCTTCCTTAGTTGCATCAGTAATAGCTACATACTCTGCCTTCGTGGTGGACAAAACTACTATAGCTTGTAATGTACCTTTCCAGCTGATTACACATCCATTGAAAGTGAAAGTGTATCCACTTATTGATCTTCCTCTGTCAATATCACCTGCATAATCTGCATCGACATATCCAATCAAACCTTCCTAGTTATCCTTGGCTTTTCCATATACCAATCCAGTAGATAAACTTCCCTTCACATATCTCAATATCCACTTAACGACATTCCAATGTGCTTTTCCTAGTTTACTCATAAATCTACTCACCAAACTGGTAGCATATGCAAGATCTGGTCTAGTACAGACCATAGCATACATTAAACTCCCTGTGGCATTTGAGAAAGGTATATGATCCATATATGACTGTTCTTCAGGTTCCTTTGGACATTGATCATTTGACAACTTGAAATGAGCAGCCAGAGTGTGAGACCCCGTTTCTAATCCTCTAATAACGAATAATTAAACATAATCGAACACAATAAGCCGCGAAAAACGAATCAAAATTTTTTATTTTATTTTTTTTTAAAAGACCCCGCGCTCGCGCGAGATACACTCCTCGTGCGCGCGGGGGGTTACAAGACAGAGGCCGCAGGGGATTGCTCGCGCCCGCGCGAGGTACTCAGCTCGCGTGCGCGCGGACAAAATAACCCGAGTCTCCCCAGGCCTCCCCTGCGCACGCGCGAGGTAAAGCCTCGCTCGCGCGCAGGCCAAGCAGGCAGAAATTCCCAGGCTTTCCATAAGCCAAACAAGAACATTTCCAATCAATTCCAAAACCCAAGCACCCATACAAATCAATATTTAGAACATACAACGGGTTCTAAGCTCTTCCCAACAATTACAACCAAAAGTCGAGTTCTAAAATAGAGTTCAAAAGACTCAGCAAAACTAATACAAGTTCAACAAACTCGACCCTACGACGCGGAGTCTCACTTCTATCAATCTCACCCCAAGCTAACCAAGACGACTCGGTCCAGATCCTGATCCTCCTGTTGCCAAGTACACATACAAACAAAGACAACAGCCGGATAAACCGGTGAGAATACAATTCCCAGTAAAAGAGACAAAACATGCATATCAAATAATATATCGTAACAAGATATATCTACATACAAGACAAGCAATTCCAAAAGCATGTCTAAACTCAATTCAAATGCATACAATGCAATGCATGTCTTTAAAAATCTGGGATTATTACGTCTGGATAATCACGAGGTAAAGGTTCTCTTCTCTTATTTGGGATCCCGAGGATAAAATATCACCAACTCACCGACTCTCCCGATCGATGTGGACGGTGAATATTTACTCCTCTAGACTCTGGGCACCTATAGAGAGTGTTTCTCGACAATTGGTAAAAATCTGCTAACCAATGTCACTCAACTATAGTCCACAGAACGTCTAACTCTTCTGGGCCTCTCTTGCCCGTAAAACCAAGGTAATTGGCTCAATATGAATGCAATGCAAGTCAAAACTCATTCAAGTAAAACAAATATCATATAATTCAAGTAGCATGCAAGTATGTGATTTCTTTTGGGCACCCGAATTAATTCAAATTCGAGCTAGTTGTCCCATTCATTCCATTGTCGTCTTCTTACCTCTTCTTTGATTGACTTAGCTGAAATTCGGACAAGCTACAAGCACAAAAGGCTCAATCAAACATCATTTGATTCAAGTCAAAAAAAATAAAGTAACCTCGATATAAAACCTCGATCAATTCGTCAACGATTCGAATTCTGTAATTTCTGGACTCCAAAATCTGCAACTGAATCTGAAAGGAGATATAAAAGAATTCCAATGACAATCCATCCAAATCAAACCATTCAAACTCAATTTCAACTCCTAAATCCAAAATCTCATCAATAGAAATGATTGATATTCCAAAACTCAAACTGACGGTATAACGACTATAACTGATCAAACCAGAAATACAGACAGTATAATATCAATCCAATTAAACTCAATTCCACCATCAAACAACCAAAAAAAGGCTCAAACCCAACAAATCTCCAAAACCCAATTTTTGAATAATCTACCAAAAATCAAAACAATTCCGAACGACGTCCAAATTCAAAACTGACAGAGAATAAATGATCAGAACTCTGCCAAGAACAACATACCCGAAACTCATTCGATTCTAACAACATCCAAAAAACAAAACATATCTGATCGGAGAAATACTTATGATATAACGGAGCTCTCGCTGCCGTGATCGCTAATATGCCTTCAGAATTAAATTCCAACGGACGGATCGACCGAAAATCGAAATCACAAAGCTTGGAATGGCTTTGGGGCATCGTCTATGGAGGAGAGAGGCGAGGGAGAGGGAAGAAGAAGGAGAAGGAATGGAGAAGAAAAGTCAAAAGTCCTTTAAATATCTAACAAAACCCATTTTTGCGTTTTAGTCCCTGAAATATCCAAAATTTGCAAAAAGGATCCTGATCAAAATCAAGTCGGCTCTTGAACTCTGAAATCTCCGATTAACTCAATTAAGCTCAATTAAGATAAATTCAGGGCGTTACAATTCTCCCCCTCTAAAAATAGATTTCGTCCTCGAAATCAAAACGGTTCAATCTCATAAGAACTAGATAGAATCAAGACTGCAATAAAGATTCTTCTCTCAGGACTAACCCTGAATTTGCTGCTCCAAACAAACTCTGTTCTTCTAACTACTTCTTCAAATCCGTAGCAATTTCACTGTACTAATACAAACTGAAACGGTTTGTCTCAGAACTGT
This sequence comes from Henckelia pumila, assembly GCF_033568475.1. NCBI lineage: Eukaryota > Viridiplantae > Streptophyta > Magnoliopsida > Lamiales > Gesneriaceae > Henckelia > Henckelia pumila. The sequence goes on along the minus strand of NC_133123.1, from coordinate 223,515,833 downwards.
TCTGATTCAGGTCAAAACTCTGAATTAGTCATCTCAAGAAATTTGTCATCTCAACAAATCCGGCCTCATCAGTTAAAGAGCAAAAGAAATTCTGATCTGGTAACCCAACAACAAGGATTCGGTGATAATCCGCATCACAAAATGGAAAACACTACGTGAAAACCAGAAAGAGACGGAATAAAACAAGTCTGTAGAAAAGATCGCCCATCATCTCCGAACTCTAATGATATTCAAACAATCTCAGAGACGATTTATCTCTCTTCTCATCTCTGACAAATCTTTCTGAAACTCGGAGTCTTCCGAAATATTCGATCTTTCCGATCAAAATAAAAAATTCTGCATCTAAAATCTGAATACTTCGACCGCTTAGTCCAAGTCATCTTCATTCTTGACACAAAATCATCACCTGATCCAAAACCTCGAAACAATTATGGCCCCAAAACAGGTGATTCAAAAGAAGAACCATCCCAATACAATGGAGGTTTTCAATTCTGCTCGCACAAATCGTCAAAAGATTCCATCCAGATAATCATATGATAGTTTTTGTTGTACAAGAACTTCATAAAAGTTAGCGACACTCGTCGGCTAGTGCAAGGGTCAAGCACCATGCTTCAGATTTTCCCCTCCCGGGATCAGGTAGTTTCAATATCTTCCTTTCATTCGAACCATGGACATTCAGGATCGGTACCATGATTTACCAAGTCTGGTTAAGGTTGAGCTAAAGAGAAGGCATCGACTTCTCATACAAAACTTTTCCTAAACAAGAGGCAAACCTCTAATCCATATCATCTATTCTGGCTGTCTGTCGTTCTGAGGATAATCACTGAACTCAGGTGTACTAGAATAACAAAAGTCTCTTCGAAGACTATACCAAAAGAAAGGCCATAACCAAGATCTCTATCTATAATGACCAAATTCGACATTCAATCAATCTGACAAAAGTTCTGACAGAAACACTAACATATGATCATGTCTGAGAACCATTCTGTAGGGATACAATAGCAGATTCATCAATCGGTCAATCAAACTCGGATGGCAATTCAAATTCAGACTAACCGGTAGCTCTGCAACAACACCTGTCGAAAGATTCCAATTCTATTCTGAAATAATAAATTGTACCACCGAAATCAGATCTCTCTCTCAGCTACCAGCTGTGGACAGTACAGATTATCAGTAGTTATCTTTAAACTTACTTCTGCATCTGTTCTGAAAAGATCAATCCCTCAATTCTCGGAATATCTGTCTGTCATCTGAAAGAATACTGAATAACTCAAAAGTGCCGATCTCTAGATACTCTGCTTTCTCGAAACATCTGACGTAACAAAACAATTACTCCCAACATACGATCTCGGCACTGAACTGAAACTCAAACTGTAACCCAATCTGAATTTCTTCAACAAATTCTCATACCTGCTTCAAACTCAAAATCGAAACTGTATCAATCGTTACTCTAAGAGAATTACCGATAGTAGATAAAATAAAAACATATCTTTCGGCTTAGAGCAACAGCTGCTGCATTCGATATCCCCGGAATGAAAAGATTCCAAACAGAAATTCCTCATTACTTCTAATCATCTTCTCTTTCTTATACTCAGTCTGTACGGAAAATTATTACTACAGCTACCAACATCAGGGAAGATTACGGAAATTTCCTCATAAGGAAAGCGATACAGATCTTCTAATCAATAAGATCGCGACGAGATCAAAGTCCAGATTCAGACATTGAGTCTCGAGCGTCTGCAGCTGTCTCGATGCTCAGGCTAATAAATGATTCTTCCAAACAAGAATACACCTCAAATCTCAATAAGAAAAAGTGCAAAGCACCGTAAGGTATGCAATACAGAAGAATAAAGAATTCTGAAGCGCTGGTCAATCTCTTATTAAAATCTATAAGAACTGGTCTCATAAGATTAAGTTCAGACATAAGAATATATCCTGCTGAGTAATCGGCTTTACGAACGATAAGAATTTCTCACAGAATCTGCGATAGGACTCAAACATCTTCAAATTTTAGGTAAAGACGTTGATACATATCAATTCATTTTGTGCCGGTCGTGAGGTGATCAACAGAAATTCCACCTCCAGATAACATGGTTGATAAGAACACCTCAAACCAATCAAAATTCCGTCGGTAAAATAGCGTATCACTGCTCGGCATGCAATCAGCGATCATCAACCAAGAATCTAAAAGATCAGTACAATTCTTCAAACGGATGAGAAATCCACCGATCGAATACTTACGAATTCATCTAACATCTCTGATAGATTGAGTTCAAAGGGTCTATAAAACTGAAGACGAGTTTACAATTCAAACGGTACTACAACAGAATCAAAGCGGCCATACCTCATTCCGAATCCACTCTTCCATACCTCTTTCTTACTACTCTCAAATAACGATGTTTGATCTCAAGTCGTTACTAAAATTAACTTCATAAATCAGAGGCAATCCCGGAATCTCATCTGGCAATACTAGCAAACTCTCTAACCACTGATTTATCAACCAATTCGGGCTACATTCTAAGACATCAACTGTATACAAAGAGAATTCCTCCGTACAATTCTGAAATCAAGCGATCATACAACAGACAAAAGCAACTATGAAATGCAAAAGCTCATAAGGCAGAGGATGCATCATAGTAATATCCTCAGTTAAAAACAAGGAGCGTAACAGAACTATCAGAATAAGAGCATAAAATCATACTCAACAATTACCTGTTGTGTCATCATCGGGTGCAACCCAAGTCTGCGGATCCTCATGGAGAGAAAGATTCAACGTCTGTTGAATCGGAGGTTGATGTAGGAAAACTGGCGTTCAGATCAATCACGATTGATACCCGGTGCAGCGGAAGTTTAAAAATTTTAGCATGGAACAATTCCATGGTGTGGGTATCAACCATACGATTAAATATTTGTGTGTGTAAAATTTAAATAACAATTATTAAATTTTACCTTCAATCTCGAAGCGAGATTATTGGACTCCAACAGATTTCTCTGCTCTTGTTGTCTCTCCCTGGAACTGATGAACTCCTTCAATCAGGTCCACGAATGGAGGTTTAATCCCTCTGATAGATTGCACTAGAAAATCTATCAGAAGTTTTCTGCGAAGAGAATAAACGAATTTGATTTGCTATTCCAGACTGCAATTCAAAATCACAGACCGGAATTTCTCTGACAGAGAGAGGGAGGGGTCGGCCGAAATATTGAGAGAGAGAGGCTAGGGTTTTCGAATTCTGTCTCTCAAATTATGACCTGTTGTGTGTAATTTCTGTACTGCAATAACTTATTTATAATGCAGGCCACTAAGCTTAGGGCCCATTAGTCATAAGTTGAGGCCCGACAAGCAAAGCCCGCACGTTCAGAAATTAATATAAAATTCATCGTGACTCCGATTGATAAACTGATTTCACCAATGTGCACAGAAACCATTTCTGCACATTTTAAAGTCAAGATAAATTTTCCTGAATCCGAATTCAGTGGTTTCCAAAAATGTCCATCCCTATGTCATTTTAGGAAATCCTACTCCCTTACTCTTAATTAAGAAGTCCAACTTCTTAGTTCATTAAATTTAACTCTTTAAATTTAACTATCTCAACGGGGATTAAAACTCCATTACTCTGTGTGACCCTCAATGGTTCAGGGATACAGCTAGCCGTGGGCTCACAACTCCTTGTGACTCGGAACAACACTTTCCGACTTGCCCAACAAATCATGGTAAAGCGCCTAGCAACATCGCCCCATGATTCCCTAGGTATCACTGATAGTGCCTACAAGAACCAGTAGATTTTGGTTAGCGTACAGTACGGTCCCTTCATCCATATATCCCGATCGAATCAACAACCATTGGTATATCGAGAGTCGCTCAAGATTCGATAACTATGCAATACATCTTGAAGATCAAATTAGTGACATCGCATGTGCTACTAAGAAACCATTTCTTAAATCACATCAAGTACTCTGGCAGAGATTTGTCACACTAATATCTCCTCAGATCGCATAGGATATCCACACTCGCAAGTATGTGGTGAATCCTTGACAACAATGCATCGACTCCTATATGTGTTGTAACTGTACCCAATCTCGACACCTGATGACCCCCTCAGAGTCGGTAAACGAGTCAAAGCACAGTACTAGCATATAAAGTCTCCATGATGTTTCAAGTAGTAAGGACTAATGGTGTACAACCAAAACCGCGGACTTTATCCACTCGATAAGTGATAACCACTTGGAAAATCCGGATAGGGTAATTTGATTATTCATCCTATGAATATCCATTTGCATGCTTCGAACATCTCCATGTTCCCTACCAATGAAACGTGGTACTCCGCATCGCAAATGCTAGTCTCAAACTCGAGCGATCCTTATCCTTATTATCGGACGGCTCAATCGACTAGGAACAGTTTAGAATATACAGTGACTATAAGATGTATTTCATGATAGACATCCCCATGTTCTACCACATCTTACATACACTATAGTATATTCAAGGTCTTTATCAAAACAGCAATAGTATATCACAATATAACAATATGAAGAAAAATAAAGTCATTGCCATTAATAAAAGTGTAAATAATATTAAACAAAAGATTGTTTATACAAAGAGTCATCAAAGCCCATAGCCACAAGTTGGCTCACTGGGCACCCACTCTTTCAATCTCCCACTTGCCCTATAGCCAACTAGTCATACTACGTAGACCCATTGCTTCGCGATGTTTGTCAAACAATGGTCCTGGCAAGGGCTTAGTAAGTGGATCAGCGATATTGTCTGCAGAGGCCACTCGTTCGACAGTGATGTCTCCTCTTTCCACAATCTCCCGGATGATGTGGTATTTCCTCAGTACGTGTTTGGATCTTTGATGAGACCTTGGTTCCTTTGCTTGAGCAACGGCACCCGTGTTGTCACAGTACACCGGGACTGGACCAACAAATTCAGGAATGACGCCCAACTCTTGGACGAACTTCCTCATCCAAACGGCCTCTTTAGCAGCAGCTGATGCTGCAATGTATTCAGCCTCAGTGTGGAATCCGCTGTGGTGTCCTGCTTGGAACTCTTCCAAGAGACAGCACCGCCATTGAGCATGAACACAAATCCAGAGGTTGACTTCGAGTCATCCACGTCACTTTGGAAGCTAGAGTCGGTATAGCCTTCCAATTTCAGATCTCGTCCTCCATATACCATGAACATATTCTTAGTCCTTCGTAAGTACTTAAGAATGTCCTTCACGGCTTTCCAATGCATTTGACCAGGATTAGCTTGATATCTGCTCGTGACACTCAGAGCAAATGCTACATCCGGTCTGGTAGATATCATCCCATACATGATACTACCTATAGCTGACGCATATGGTACATGTGTCATATTCCCTATCTCTTCATCAGTCTTGGGACACATAGACTTGGATAGAGAAACTCCATGACACATGGGTAGATGTCCTCTCTTGGACCCATCCATTGAAAACCGTTTCAATATGGTATCGATGTAGGTTGATTGAGTGAGTCCTATCATTCTCTTAGATCTATCCCTATAGATCTGTATCCCAAGAATGTAGGATGCCTCACCCAAATCCTTCATCGAGAATCTACCTGATAACCATATCTTTGTTGACTGCAACATCCCTACGTCATTCCCAATGAGTAGGATGTCATCAACATAAAGTACTAAGAATGTCACAGCATCCTTAACTACTTTCTTGTACACGCATGGTTTCTCCGGGTTCTTGATGAAACCAAAATCTTTTATTGTTTCATCAAATTTCTGGTTCCAACTTCTTGATGCTTGTTTTAGACCATAAATTGATCTCTGAAGCTTGCATACCTTATGCTCGCTTCCCATGGATGTGAACCCCTCAGGCTGCCTCATATAGATTTCTTCCTTAATGTCTCCATTAAGAAAAGCAGTCTTCACATCCATTTGACATATCTCATAGTCATACCATGTAGCTATGGCAATAAGGATTCTTATGGACTTGAACATTGCAACTGGTGAAAAAGTTTCATCATAGTCAACTCCTTGCCTTTGAGTATAACCTTTCGCCACCAATCGCGCCTTGTAGGTCAATACCTTACCATCAGGCCCAAGCTTTCTCTTGTAGATCCATTTACACCCTATTGGAACAATTCCATCGGGAGGATCTACTAAAGACCTGACTTGGTTTGTATGCATCGAATCCAATTCTGACTGCATAGCTTCAAGCCATAAATTTGAATCCGCATCAGAAATTGCTTCCTTGAAGTTTCTTGGATCACATCCAATGTCGGGTTCATCTTGATCCCCTTCAAGAAGAAGACCATATCGAACAGGAGGTCTAGAAGTCCTCTCGGATCTTCTAGGTGCAGGCGTGTCCAGCAATGGTTTCTGAGGTGTGGGATTGTTATTTTGTATTTCGGATTCTTCTCGAATTTCTTCGAGTTCAATCATCTCGCCTTTCTTATCCAATAAGAACTCCTTCTCCAAGAAGGTGGCATTCCTTGAAACAAACACCTTTGTTTCAGCAGGATAATAGAAATAATATCCGATTGAATTCTTCGGATACCCCACAAAATAACATAAGCTGGATCGACTATCCAATTTATCTCCCACTGTCCGCTTCACGTAAGCAGGACATCCCCAAATCCTCAAGTACGAATACTTAGGAGCTTTGCCATTCCATAACTCGTATGGTGTTTTGTCCACTGCTTTAGTGTGGACGTTGTTCAACAACAATACCGCCGTTTCAAGCGCATAGCCCCAAAACGAAGGTGGAAGCTCAGTGAAGCTCATCATAGATCGAACCATGTCCAACAAAGTTCGATTACGACGCTCCGATACACCATTAAGCTGTGGTGTCATAGGAGTCCACTGAGAGAGAATCCCATTCTCTTTCAGATAGTCCAAAAACTCGGTACTTAAGTATTCTCCACCTCGATCCGATCGAAGTGCTTTAATACTTTTACCTAGCTTGTTTTCTACTTCAGCCTTGAATTCTTTGAACTTTTCAAATGCTTCAGACTTATATTTCATTAAATATAAATACCCATACCTTGAATAATCATCAGTAAAGGTAATGAAGTAGGTGTGGCCATATTGAGTCCCAACTCTAAATAGACCACAAACATCTGTATGGATCAAATCCAACAGATTTTGACTACGCTCAGGTTTCCCCTTAAAAGGAGATTTAGTCATTTTTCCTTTTAGGCAGGATTCACAAGTAGGTAGAGAGTTAATATCAGACATATCAAACATGCCCTCTCCCACTAGCTTGTTCATCCTCCTTGAGGAAATATGACCCAGTCTAGCGTGCCAAAGGTTTGCCGGGTTTTGACTATCGATTTTCCTTTTGTTTGTTGTCGTCGGTTTATCAACATAATTTATTGGAACGTCTTTTAGTTTTATGTTGTATAGATCGTTTTCAAGTTGTCCATTTCCAATCAAACATTCATTCTTGTAAATATTGCAAATCCCATTCACAAAATTGCAAGAATAACCATCTCTATCTAGCATGGAAACAGAAATAATGTTTTTAATTAAATCCGGAACAAATAAAACATCTCTTAACAATAACTTAAAACCGTTCTGCAAAATTAAACAAACATCTCCTATGGCCGTAGCTTCAACTCTGGAACCATTCCCGAGCCTCAGCTGGGTCTCACCCATTCTAAGCCTGCGACTTCTTGTCATCACCTGCAAATCATTGCAAATGTGAGATCCACATCCGGTATCCAATACCCAAGAAGTAGTGTTAAGTGAAATGTTTATTTCAATATAGAACATACCCTTCGCAGTTCCCAACTGCTCTAGATATTCCTTGCAGTTGTGCTTCCAATGACCGGGCTTCTTACAGTAATGACAAACATCCTTGGATTTACCAATGTTTGAAGCCTTTGTCTTGTGCTTCTTCTCGGGCTCGACTTTCTTGGGTGGGGCAGAACGTTTCTTACCCTTCATACTTGGCCCCTTCTTAGCAGAAGATGAGGAGCCCACCAAGAAAGCTGGTTTATCCTTCTTTAGTGTGGATTCATATGTCACAAGCATATTGACCATCTCTTCAAGGGTGGCCTCTATCTTGTTCATATTAAAATTTACCACAAATCCGTCAAACGAAGAAGGCAGAGACAGAAGCAGTAAATCCACGTTGAGTTCATGCTCCAACACCAAATCAAGGGTTGCCAACTTCTGTATGAGCCAAATCACTCGTACCCCATGATCACGGACCGAAGTCCCTTCACGCATGCGACACGTCATCAGCTCCTTAACAGTAGCGAACCTTTCAGCCCTCGACTGAGCCCCAAAAAGTTCCTTGAGTTGAGCGTGAATGTCAGCAGCATTCACGGTGTCCTCAAATCGCCTCTGGAGTTCATCAGACATCGAGGCTTGCATATAGCATTTGGTCTTGATGTCATGGTCCCACCATGCATCAAGTTTGACCAATTTCTCTGGACTTACGTCAGCTGGTGCTTCCTTCGGAGGTGATTTCTCTAACACGTAGAGCATCTTCTCCGAAGTCAAGACAATCTTCAACTTCCGGAACCATTCCGTATAGTTTGCGCCAGTTAACTTGTTTTGTTCGAGGATCGAGAATAAAGGATTACGCGAATTCATCGTATGAAATACTGAAAAGAAAAACAGACATATATCAATGATTGTTTAAGTAATTTACTAAGACATAAAATAGGCTAATTTAATTTTATGAATCTCACTCCCACTATTTTAACGATTTCACTACCCTATAGTGAAAACGGGAAACTTTTCCTTAGTGAGAACATGGAGTCCAATTGACAAACTTATGGTCCCAAATAATATCATCCAACCATAATTCTCAAAAGGTAGAGCCCAATTGCTTCCAAAGCAACCCCCATGTTTTTACCTCATGTCCAATAAGGGCCCAATAATATGACGCCGTTTAAAGTGACATGTCAAGATGACCCATCAATATTAAGTTGTGATGGACGGTCGCCATGTGGATCCCCCAATAATATGAGCCGATCCCATGGGAGTTCCACCCAACTTACAACATGTGTCGATCCAATGTACAGCTTTCCGACGGACGGGCCCCCCCCCAATAATATGAGCCGGACCGTATCCGCGGGTAGCATCACATACATTGACCGTTGATGGAAGGTAGAAACATTTAAACAAATTTAAATTTCCTTTATTTATCTTGATATCAATTTTAAATCATATTTAAAATGAGGGATTTTTAATTATAAAAATTTGTCTCATCAATTTTGAAATATTGCATGCTTGCCGGATTCACGCAATTATGTCTAAACATGCATACAATCATAATATCATATATTATATAGGATGATCGATTCCATTTCTAATTGACCCATGGTTGCCAATCACGAGTCTTAGTCCAATCCTAGGTAATATGCAGTATGCAATGCAATCCTATTACATTTGCTTCCAATTTACATTTCTTCAGTCTTTATTGTCTGCTGGGCCCACTCCATCTTCAAATCTTGATCTCCCACTAAATCTAATGTATTTACAATAAATAACAATGACAAGTAGGGGATACATTTTTAGGGGTGGGAACGGGCCATAAACCAAGCCCACTTTTATTACATATGACATTCATACTGGGCCATAAACCAGGCCCATTAATAAAACCAACAACAATAAAAACAAATGTAAATTCCTAACATACACCTACAAAATTGGTCATGGCAATCGATCATCCTTATCCAATAACATTTAATTCAAAATTAATTTATTGGATAACATGCATATGGCAATTTAAATTTAAACAGGATAAAATCATATTTTATATATAAAATCATATTTTACACATAAAATCATATTTTACCTTTTATCAAATAAAATCATATTTTATCTACAAAATCCAATTTTATAGATAAAATCATATTTTACTTAATATATCCATAAGATCAAATCTTATCATCAATTGTACCAAAAATAATTGATTTCAAAATTCAATTTAAGGATAAAATATTAAAATTTTCCAAAAATTCAAATTTATCCAAAAATCAATTTTAAAATTTACGGACTCGAACAATTCGATCCGAAATCTCGTGAACCAATCAAAAACAATTTTTGACCGGACCAAAAATAAAATTTTAACACATTAAAATTAATTTTAAATAAAAAAAATAATTTTTCCCGCGGGCCGCCCGGGACACTCCTGGGCCGGCCCGCACCCGTGGGCGCGGGCCGGGGCAGCGACTCTCGCTGCCCTGGCGGCGCCGTGCGCCGCCCTGGGCGGCGACATGCGCCGCCGTGGGCGGCGCTGTGCGCCTCCTTGGGCAGCAACAATTGCTGCCCCACCGGGCAGCGATCCAATCGCTGCCCGGGTTTTGCCCGAAATTTTTTTTTTTTTATTTAAAAATATTTATTTTGTTTTAAAAACCGAGACTCAAAAATTTTTGTACAATCGATTAATTTAATCGTTTGATCTGAGCAACCTGTCTCTGATACCACTGTAGGAAAACTGGCGTTCAGATCAATCACGATTGATACCCGGTGCAGCGGAAGTTTAAAATTTTTAGCATGGAACAATTCCATGGTGTGGGTATCAACCATACGATTAAATATTTGTGTGTGTAAAATTTAAATAACAATTATTAAATTTTACCTTCAATCTCGAAGCGAGATTATTGGACTCCAACAGATTTCTCTGCTCTTGTTGTCTCTCCCTGAAACTGATGAACTCCTTCAATCAGGTCCACGAATGGAGGTTTAATCCCTCTGATAGATTGCACTAGAAAATCTATCAAAAGTTTTCTGTGAAGAGAATAAACGAATTTGATTCGCTATTCCAGACTGCAATTCAAAATCACAGACCGGAATTTCTCTGACAGAGAGAGGGAGGGGTCGGCCGAAATATTGAGAGAGAGAGGCTAGGGTTTTCGAATTCTGTCTCTCAAATTATGACCTGTTGTGTGTAATTTCTGTACTGCAATAACTTATTTATAATGCAGGCCACTAACAGCTTAGGGCCCATTAGTCATAAGTTGAGGCCCGACAAGCAAAGCCCGCACGTTCAGAAATTAATATAAAATTCATCGTGACTCCGATTGATAAACCGATTTCACCAATGTGCACAGAAACCATTTCTGCACATTTTAAAGTCAAGATAAATTTTCCTGAATCCGAATTCAGTGGTTTCCAAAAATGTCCATCCCTATGTCATTTTAGGAAATCCTACTCCCTTACTCTTAATTAAGAAGTCCAACTTCTTAGTTCATTAAATTTAACTCTTTAAATTTAACTATCTCAACGGGGATTAAAACTCCATTACTCTGTGTGACCCTCAATGGTTCAGGGATACAGCTAGCCGTGGGCTCACAACTCCTTGTGACTCGGAACAACACTTTCCGACTTGCCCAACGAATCATGGTAAAGCGCCTAGCAATATCGCCCCATGATTCCCTAGGTATCACTGATAGTGCCTACAAGAACCAGTAGATTTTGGTTAGCGTACAGTACGGTCCCTTCATCCATATATCCCGATCGAATCAACAACCATTGTTATATCAAGAGTTGCTCAAGATTCGATAACTATGCAATACATCTTGAAGATCAAATTAGTGACATCGCATGTGCTACTAAGAAACCATTTCTTAAATCACATCAAGTACTCTGGCCAGAGATTTGTCACACTAATATCTCCTCAGATCGCATAGGATATCCACACTCGCAAGTATGTGGTGAATCCTTGACAACAATGCATCGACTCCTATATGTGTTGTAACTTTACCCAATCTCGACACCTGATGACCCCCTCAGAGTCGGTAAACGAGTCAAAGCACAGTACTAGCATATAGAGTCTCCATGATGTTTCAAGTAGTAAGGACTAATGGTGTACAACCAAAACCGCGGACTTTATCCACTCGATAAGTGATAACCACTTGGAAAGTCCGGATAGGGTAGTTCGAGTATTCATCCTATGAATATCCATTTGCATGCTTCGAACATCTCCATGTTCCCTACCAATGAAACGTGGTACTCCGCATCGCAAATGCTAGTCTCAAACTCGAGCGATCCTTATCCTTATTATCGGACGGCTCAATCGACTAGGAACAGTTTAGAATATACAGTGACTATAAGATGTATTTCATGATAGACATCCCCATGTTCTACCACATCTTACATACACTATAGTATATTCAAGGTCTTTATCAAAACAGCAATAGTATATCACAATATAACAATATGAAGAAAGATAAAGTCATTGCCATTAATAAAAGTGTAAATAATATTAAACAAAATATTGTTTATACAAAGAGTCATCAAAGCCCATAGCCACAAGTTGGCTCACTGGGCACCCACTCTTTCAGTTGATTCATGATCGAAGAGCCTCTAGGCCGATTCTCGCGCGGTGGTTGAAATGAGTGAACTACACGATCTTGTCCCTCCTGTTGAACCATCGGTCTAAAAGAACTCCCCGACTGAGACCCAATGGTATAACGCTGAGGACATCTCCTAGCAAAGTGTCCTGGCAGATGGCAGATATTGCAGCATCCAGAAATCCCAAGGCAATGCTCACTGAGGTGTTTACCTCCACAGTTATTGCAAGATACACCGGAAGATCCTGAACTATGTTCGGAACCAGACTGTTTCATTCCGCTGGAGCTGGAAGAACTACTCCCATACTTCTTGAATGACCGTCCTCTCGGTTGCAAACGATCTCTAGTGGTACTCCCTCTGTACACGGTCGGTTTTTGGAACGGAATCTACCTAAGAAATTCAGCTTTGAACAAACTCCACATAACAACCAAACCTTGATTCTCTAATGCCTTCTTCCTAGAAATCCACCAAATTTTGGCAGTCCCTCGTAGTTGGTACATAACTAACCAAATTCTACGGTCATCGTTGTATTCAAGAGAATCAAATAACTGGTCGATTTCTTCTAACCAATTCACACATTCCACTGCACTCTCCGAACTTCTCAGGGTTGGGGGTTGAAAGGTCTGGAACCTCATAAACAAGGCTTCCATCGGCGTTGGAGTAACGTCCATTCTTCGGTCGTAGAACAATCTCGTTCAATCGAATTCCGATACGAAATGTTCCTGTTCAAAATTTATCGAGGAACACATATCTCAATTTCGAGAGCATTAGGACACAAACATCTCAATCTCAATCTCAATCATCTCATGTCCATAATCTCTATTAAGTATTTTCTTCTATCTCATAAATATTCAGTTGCAATTGAGAAACAACTACAGTTTATATTCCAGATAATCCTTGCTTCACAAAATAAACCACAAAATCATGCAGTTCAAACAATCTTCACATAATAAAGCATGCTCGCATGGTATTTAAATAATTCAATTAAATAACTCAATCACATGCGAGAATTCAATTCATGCGGACTCGATCTACCCCGCTCACTCTAATTCAGTCCAAGAAACTTATCGCTCTGATACCACTTAATGTGAGACCCCGTTTCTAATCCTCTAATAACGAATAATTAAACATAATCTAACACAATAAGCCGCGAAAAACGAATCAAAATTTTTTATTTTATTTTTTTTTAAAAGACCCCGCGCTCGCGCGAGATACACCCCTCGCGCGCGCGGGGGGTTACAAAAAGAGGCCGCAGGGGATTGCTCGCGCGCGCGCGAGGTACTCAGCTCGCGCGCGCGCGGACAAAATAACCCGAGTCTCCCCAGGCTTCCCCTGCGCGCGCGCGAGGTAAAGCCTCGCTCGCGCGCAGGCCAAGCAGGCAGAAATTCCCAGGCTTTCCATAAGCCAAACAAGAACATTTCCAATCAATTCCAAAACCCAAGCACCCATACAAATCAATATTTAGAACATACAACGGGTTCTAAGCTCTGCCCAACAATTACAACCAAAAGTCGAGTTCTAAAATAGAGTTCAAAAGACTCAGCAAAACTAATACAAGTTCAACAAACTCGACCCTACGATGCGGAGTCTCACTTCTATCAATCTCACCCCAAGCTAACCAAGCGACTCGGTCTAGCTCTTGATCCTCCTGTTGCCAAGTACACATGCAAACAAAGACAACAGCCGGATAAACCGGTGAGAATACAATTCCCAGTAAAAGAGACAAAACATGCATATCAAATAATATATCGAAACAAGATATATCTACATACAAGACAAGCAATTCCAAAAGCATGTCTAAACTCAATTCAAATGCATACAATGCAATGCATGTCTTTAATAATCTGGGATTATTACGTCTGGATCACGAGGTAAAGGTTCTCTTCTCTTATTTGGGATCCCGAGGATAAAATATCACCAACTCACCGACTCTCCCGATCGAGGTGGACGGTGAATATTTTACTCCTCTAGACTCTGGGCACCTATAGAGAGTGTTTCTCGACAATTGGTAAAAATCTGCTAACCAATGTCACTCAACTATAGTCCACAGAACGTCTAACTCTTCTGGGCCTCTCTTGCCCGTAAAACCAAGGTAATTGGCTCAATATGAATGCAATGCAAGTCAAAACTCATTCAAGTAAAACAAATATCATATAATTCAAGTAGCATGCAATTATGTGATTTCTTTTGGGCACCCGAATTAATTCAAATTCGAGCTAGTCGTCCCATTCATTTCATTGTCGTCTTCTTACCTCTTCCTTTGATTGACTTAGCTGAAATTCGGACAAGCTACAAGCACAAAAGACTCAATCAAACATCATTCGATTCAAGTCAAAAAAAAAATAAAGTAACCTCGATATCAAACCTCGATCAATTCGTCAACGATTCGAATTCTGTAATTTCTGGACTCCAAAATCTGCAACTGAATCTGAAAGGAGATATAAAAGAATTCCAATGACAATCCATCCAAATCAAACCATTCAAACTCAATTTAAACTCCTAAATCCAAAATCTCATCAATAGAAACGATTGATATTCCAAAACTCAAACTGACGGCATAACGACTATAACTGATCAAACCAGAAATACAGACAGTATAATATCAATCCATTAAACTCAATTCCACCATCAAACAACCAAAAAAAGGCTCAAACCCAACAAATCTCCAAAACCCAATTTTCGAATAATCTACCAAAAATCAAAACAATTCCGAACGACGTCCAAATTCAAAACTGACTGAGAATAAATGATCAGAACTCTGCCAAGAACAACATACCCGAAACTCAGTCGATTCTAACAACATCCGAAAAACAAAACGTATCTGATCGGAGAAATACTTACGATATAACGGAGCTCTCGCTGCCGTGATCGCTAATCTGCCTTCAGAATTAAATTCCAACGGACGGATCGACCGAAAATCGAAATCACAAAGCTTGGAATGGGTTTGGGGCATCGTCTATGGAGGAGAGAGGCGAGGGAGAGGGAAGAAAAAGGAGAAAGAATGGAGAAGAAAAGTCAAAAGTCCTTTAAATATCTAACAAAACCCATTTTTGCGTTTTAGTCCCTGAA
Organism: Henckelia pumila; assembly: GCF_033568475.1. NCBI lineage: Eukaryota > Viridiplantae > Streptophyta > Magnoliopsida > Lamiales > Gesneriaceae > Henckelia > Henckelia pumila. Next base: position 223,500,478 of record NC_133123.1, on the reverse strand, counting down.
ATATCCAAAATTTGCAAAAAAGATCCTGATCAAAATCAAGTCGGCTCTTGAACTCTGAAATCTTCGATTAACTCAATTAAGCTCAATTAAGATAAATTAGGGGCGTTACACAGAGGAGTCATAACTCTTTTTGATTCCATCATATCAAATTTAGTTACAACCCTTTTAAGGTAATCATCTTGTGAGAGATATAACATCCTCCTGTTTCTGTTCCTCACAATTTGCATCCCAAGTATCTTTTGCGCTGGACCTAGATCCTTCATTTCAAACTCAGCCTTAAGTTTACCTTTGAGTTTATCTAATTCACTCATATTCTTGCATGCTATGGGCATGTCATCGACATAGAGTAGGAGGTAGATTGTACAGGTATCTGAATTCATCTTATAGTAGACGCAGCTATCATACTCACTCCTCTTGAATGAATTGCATATCATGAAGCTGTCAAAATGCTTATACCATTGTCTTGATGATTTCTTCAATCCATAAATGGACTTTTGCCGCAGACATACCTTATTCTCCTGGCCCTTTATCTCAAAACCTTCGGGCTGCTTCATGAATATGATTTCTTCTAAATTGCCATGTAAGAATGCTGTTCTTACATCCATTTGTTCTAGTTCCAGATCCATACTTGCTGCTAATGCCAGGAAAATTCTGATAGACTTGTGTTTGAAAACAGGTGAGAATACCTCATTGAAGTCTATACCTTCCTTTTGTGTTAAGCCTTTGGCTACTAGCCTTGCTTTAAATCTTGTGCCTTCAATGCCTGGTATACCTTCTTTAATATTGAATATCCATCTGCTACCTATCAACTTTCTGTCCTTAGGTAGCTCCACCAGCTTCCAAGTATCATTCTTGTGCAATGAGTTTATTTCTTCAAGCATAGCTTCTTTCCATTTTTGTCTATGCTCACAACTCACTGCTTCCTTGTAAGAGTTTGGTTCATTGTTACACAAGGTTTCTGACACATTAAATGCATATGAAATCAAGTCTTCATATCCATATCTTTCTGGTGGTTTGATTTGTCTTCTCACTCTATCTTTTTCAAGATTGTATTCTCTCAATCCAGAACCATCATGTGAAGGATGAGTTACTTCATCCTCTTAATTCCCAAATTGTTCAGAAGACTTTCCTTCATTGGGCTCCACCACAATGTGATCATTCTTGTTATTTTGTTCATCTGAGCTTGTCTTGGCTTCAAAAAATGTTTCCTTCAGCATTTCATCTTCATTGAAGGTAATATCTCTACTGATAACAGCCTTTCCTCGCCCATTGTCTGAGATCCACACTCGATAGCCTTTGGTACCTTCTGGATATCCAAGAAATATTGACTTCTTGGCTCTTGGTGCAAGCTTCCCTTTTGTCACATGACTATAAGTTGTGCATCCAAAAGTTCTAAGTGTGTTATAGTCTGCTGGTTTCCCTGACCATGCTTCAATGGGTGTTTTAAAGTTCAAAGCTGCTGATGGACATCTATTTACCAGATAACATGTTGTTGTAGCTGCTTCTTCCCAAAAAATTGCATTTAGTTTTGCATTTGATACCATACACCTAACCTTTTCTAACAATGTCCTATTAATTCTCTCAGCAAGACCATTTTGTTGAGGAGTGTGTCTCACAGTTAAGTGTCTTGCTATTCCTGCCTTTTTACAAAAATCAGTAAAATCTTGACTGAGATACTCCAGACCATTATCAGTCCTTAGTCTTTTTATCTTCTTGCATGTCTGATTTTCGACCAAAACTTTCCATTCTTTGAATTTTTGTAAAGCCTCATTCTTGTGCTTCATTGTGTATAGCCATACCCTTCTAGAGTAATCATCTATGAAGGTTATGAAATACCTAGAGCCACCGCGTGTTTGAGTTCTTGCAGGCCCCCATATATCTGAATGTATGTAATCCAAAGTGCCTTTGGTTCTGTTCTTGGCCTTCTCAAACTTTACTCTGGTCTGTTTCCCCAAAACACAATGTTCACAGAAGCTTAACTTGCTTATCTGGTCCTTACCAAAAAGTCCTTGTTTGTATAACTCAACCATTCCCCTTTCACTGGTATGCCCCAGCCTAATATGCCAAAGTAAAGTTCTATCAAGGCTAGCTTGTGCAGTCAGTGTTTTCCTTTCAATATATGTCTGCCCCTCCAAAACATATAATTCATTATTCCTCAATCCTTTCATCACAACCATTACACCTTTAATGACAGTGAGAACCCCATCTTTAGCCTTGAATTCATAGTCCGATTGATCTAGCATTCCAAGTGATATAAAGTTCCTCTTTAATCCTGGAACAAATCTAACTTCAGATAAGTCTTGACAGTGCCATTAACGAGCTTAAGCTTGATAGACCCTATGCCCTCAATCTGACATGCTATGTTGTTTCCCATGAGGACTTTTCCACCATCAATCTCAGTAAAAGATGTGAACTATTCCTTGAATGGACTCATATGGTAAGAACATCCTGAATCAAGGATTCATTCCTTTTCATATTTGTCATTGGTTACCAGCAACACATCAGCGCTTTCATATCCATCTTCTGCCAAGGTTGCATCCCCTGATTTTGATTCCTTTATACCTTGTTTCTTATTTATTTCGGGAAAATCTCTTCTGAAATGTCCTTCCTTATGACAAAAGAAACATTTCCTTTTGAACTTAGTTCTGGACTTTGATCGGGACTTGTTTCTTGGCTTAAATTCTCTCTTATCAGATCTTCCTCTAACAAAAAGCCCTTCACTCTGATCATCACTTTGGTTTCCAGATTTCCTGCTTAACTCCTTAGACATTAAGGCTGCATGGACTTCTTCCAGGGTGAGGGTTTCTTTTCCATAAATCAACGTATCTCTTAGATTGTCAAATACATCAGGAAGAGAACGTAATAACAGCAACGCTTGATCTTCATCTTCGACTTTAATTTCTACATTCTCAAGATGCAAGATTATCTTATTGAAATCATCGATATGATCTTCGATTGATTTACCAGTTGGCATCTTGAATGTATATAGCTTTTGCTTGAGGAAAAGCCTATTCGCCAGAGATTTAGTCATATAGAGGTGCTCGAGTTTAAGCCAAATTGCAGCTGCAGATGTTTCCTTTGATATTTCGCGCAATACTTTGTCTCCAAAGCTCAAGATCAAAATGCTATGAGCTTTCGCAAGGATCTTCTTCTTGTCCATTCCTTTGATCTTTTCAGGCATGTGTTCATCTCCCAAGAGTGCATCCTCCACGCCCTTTTGAACCAGCAATGCCCTCATATTCAGTCTCCAAAGACTGAAATCATTCTTTCCCGTGAATTTCTCGATATCGAATCGTGTGGTGCTCATCTTCAAACAAAGCTTTGATACCAGTTTGTTATGCTTTAGGCGTTCAAAAAGATAATCGAGAAATACAATTCCAGAAGAATCGATCGATTGCCGATCAAAACGGATCAAAGAATTCAATAAGAACACAAACGATATATATTGGTTCGACTTTCCAAGGATCAATCACTATATTGAAAGGTGTATGAGAAATTGTTTGGATTACAATCTTCAAACACTCGATCACGTATGATCTAAACAAGCACACCCTCACATGCATTAACAAAGATACAGGACTCAGAAACTCTCCTAGCTTTCAAGCAATTTCACAGTCTCTCAAACAAGGAATGGATCGAAGTAACTTCTGCATGGACTTGCATCCCTTTTTATTGCTGCTTCTCAACTGCTTCTTGGTTAGTTAGGAGGTTGGTGGAGCTGTTATCTGATGCATGACCACCCTAACTGATAATGGTGTACTGCCAATCACCAACCAACCGAGCTTGAACCATCATATGCAATCCAACTTAACAATTTTTTCACTTGGTTTGAGAAATTGAATTTTACAATAATCACTAGTGTTAGGGTTTGTAAAACTCTTTTGAAGTTTTCTAGTGAAGTTTTGCCCTGAGACGAAGCAAGAGTATCTTATACTCTTGCTTAAATCATTTGAGTCTATTTATTTGGTTGCTTGTTTATTTTATTTACGCTTTAATTATATTCCGCTGCAAATTACTCAATGTGTTATTATAGGTGTTGTCAACATCTTGTGACAACACCTCAAACTGTTTATGTAGAACCCCCTATTCCCTTACAAAGAGTCCAGCCCAAAAGAAACCAGCTGATTAATATCTTGATCCATAGGCCTTAGTCCAAGTTTAGAGTTGAGACAATCCAATCGAGAATGGGCATTTCCTTTAACAATTTGCTGAATAAACTTTCATGATACAGAGATGTATGATATATCTTATACATCTATAGATCTGAGGTGGAGCGAGCTCCTGCTTTGAAAACTTGGGATTTGATGCAATAAAACCACGTTTTTTTTTATGTTAAAAACCACGTATTTTAATATCTCAATTAACTTATCGAATAAATAATATTGAATAATATAATATAATATCCTTCTCCATCGGTGCACTGTCTCCCTTTGACCGTCTGTTCCATTGAGAAATCGATCGAAAGAAAATCCATGGATGATCCAAGCAAATCCTCGAAAACACGCAGAATAATCCTCTTCCCGCTGCCATTTCAAGGCCACATAAACCCCATGATTCAACTCGCCAATATTCTCCACTCCAAAGGATTCACAATCTCCATCATACACACTCACTTCAACTCCCCCGATCCATCCAAGTATCCTCACCTCACGTTTCACTTTATCCCCGTCGGATTGTCTGAAGATCAAGCTTCCATACATGACATTCTGCGTGCCCTCCATCTCCTCAACACCGAGTGTATCGGGCCCTCTCGCGAGTGCTTGCGGAAGCTGTTGGCAACCCATGATGATATCCAGTGTATGATCACCGATGCGATGATGTATTGCTCCAAAGATGTGGTGGAGGATCTTGGGATACACAGGATTGTGCTCAGGACCAGTAGCGTTTGTTCCTTTTTAGCCTTTGCCACTCTTCCTCTTCTTCAGGAAAAAGGGTACTTCTCTGATCATCATAATAATCTGGGTATGTACGTTTTCATTAATTTATTGGGCTTAATTATTTCATTGTAACTATGAAAAGAATATTTGACCCTTTCTTTCTTGGTCAGAGTCTAGAAGGGACGATCCAGTTCCTGAGCTGCCACCACTTAGAGTAAAAGATATTCCATCAATTCAAAGACCGAACCCGAATGATGCGTTGAAGATCATACGCAATATGGTACAAGGAACGAAGACAGCATCAGGCCTCATCCTCAACACCTTCCAAGAACTTGAAGAGCCAAATCTCGACTATCTTTGTCAGCATTTTCGAATGCCCACGTTTCTAATCGGGCCTTTTCACAAATTCTTTTCGGCGGCGTCCAGCAGTTTGTTGACACAGGATAGAAGCGCTATTTCCTGGCTGGATACCCAAAAGCCAGATTCTGTTCTTTATGTTAGCTTCGGGAGTCTTGCAGCAATGGATGAAGATCATGTAACAGAAGTGGCTTGGGGTCTAGCCAATAGTATGCAGCCCTTCCTCTGGGTGGTCAGGCCTGGATTAGTCCAAGGCTCGGAATGGCTCGAATCGTTGCCGAATGAATTCTTGGAGATTACTAGTAAAAGGGGATACATTGTTAAATGGGCACCTCAGCAAGAAGTGTTGTCTCATCCTGCTGTTGGTGGATTTTGGACTCACAGCGGATGGAACTCTGTTCTTGAGAGTATTTGTGAAGGTGTTCCTATGATCTGCTCCTCCTTTTTCAGCGATCAGACGGTTAATTCCCGATACATAAATGACGTCTGGAAACTTGGGATCAAATTGGAATGTGGGTTGAAAAGAGAGGAGATTGAATCAGCAATCAGAAAGATATTAATGCTTGACCGAGAAGGCCAAGAAATAAGAGAAAGAGCCTTGTGTTTGAAGGTGAAAATACAAGTTTCCTTGAAAACAGATGGGTTTTCAAGCCAATCTCTGAATGCCTTATCTGATCTCATCTCTTCATTTCAATCATCTTGTGTTTAAAGTTTGTTTCTTGAATACTTTCTTAATGACTTAGTGGATCCATCCAGGAGACTACTTTATTTGGTTTGGAGTAATTTTTGCCCTTTCAACATTTCGAGAATGCTGCTTTGTCTTCTGTTTATGAGCTATTTCCAGTCCCTCAAATTACAAGTTCATGAAAATTAGTTTGGAATCAAGAAAAAAGAAGACTTTGAATAGTAGAAGTAAAACTTAATATGAATATTACTTAGAAAATTGTTGTGAAAAATACTCGCAAGCGTACGAATGTCAAGTTTTAATATAGTAATAGAGAGAGTTTCGATCCCACAAGGACTAAATTGAAAATATTCAATACTTGTAATTAAAATAGTCTTAATTTTATCTAAAAAATCAATATAAAGAGGTTTTGCAGAAAATAAAATAATGAATGAGTTTTTGATAGCACGCACACAACTTTCAGATAAAAATCAATTAGAAGAAAAATGGTCTAGAGGTGAAACGACCCTAACTCTATAATTAATAAATAAATATGCGGAAATTTTTTTTTTTATACTACTAAATAAAATATGTACATATATGCCCATACATATATGCACAGAATAAAAAGATTTAAAAAGAACCAAATAAATAAATTATTAAATACTTAAATAAAATGCTTTCTTCGAAATAATTAAACATCTGAGTCAACCCTAGAATTAAAAATATATTGCATAAATAAAATAAATAAAAGTGTGCATGCACCTAAAATATTTAATAAAATATTCCAAACACCTCAACCCAAATAAAATAATAAAATGTATCATAAGACTCAAGCATGGTGACTCAGAAGCTGTCACGGTCACGGGGCTACTGCAGCACTGCTCATACGTCCTCACCACCGGTAGGAGTAACCTGCTCCTCTACGTACTCACCTGCACCATATCAGTGTAGTGAGCCTAGAGGCCCAACATGCATACTAACAAGGGTTTAAAATAATTTAAATCAATTTAATACTAATACATACATATACATGAATGAGCATGCTTAAAATTTCATAACATAACTTACATAAATAAACATACATAACATACATAATATCATACATACTTGAGTTGTTGAGCATTTAATTTTCTGAACATCGAATGGTCCTATCCGTAAGTGTGACCCATACTTATATTGCGACTGATCAGTCTAAGAAACCATCGTACGAGGCTGGTGGCGAACCACCCATACATAAATGGCAGAAACTGCCCATACATAAATGGCAGAAAACTGCCCATAAATGGCCACACTACTTCAATTTCCACCTAAAATATTTTATTTGCTCAACCATAGAAATTCAATCATAGCATAAAAATTGATTTCATGAATGCATGTACTTAAATAAATTGTGTGTCCTTCATATATATTTAATTTAATTTTCTTACTAACATATAAATATTAAAATAACTTAAATGCATAAAAATAATTAGATATATAATCAGGACACATGCAATTTTCTCATGGATGGTTCTGGACTGCTGGCCCTACACTCAAGCCCATTAACTTAAGACTTGGCCCAATAAATCAACCAAAGCCCATTAAGACTAGATTAGGCCCCAATAACACTAACCCTGGCCCAATGGGCCCAAAAGCCCATTAACAGGCCCAATAACTTTCATGGGCTCCCAAGCCCATAAAAATTTCTGGCCAACTTAAAAATTTAAATAAAAATTATTAAAAGTCCAAAAATAAATAAAATAACCCAAAATAATTTAATGGAACTCAAATAAATTAAATGGTACTAATTAAATTTTTGGGAATTTAATTAGCCCATTTAACTCCTAATTAACTTGAAAACTTAAAAATAAAAATACCCGAGCCCAATTAAAATAACCCGGACCCGGACCCACTTAACCCGACCCACTAACCTACTGACCCGACCCGGACCACACCTCAAACCCTAGAACCCGATCGCCCCCTTCTCCATTCTTCTCGGCCGAGAGCAGCAGGCCTTCTTGGCCTGCTGCCGGCCGGCTCCGGCCGCCCCTGGCCGGAGCGCCGCCGCCCGGACGTAGCCCATGTCCGGGCGGTCCTAACCTGACCAGGCCCCAGCCCCATGCACGTCCAAACCAGGAACCCGAAGCCCTCTTCTCCCAAACCCTAGCCTGCGCCGTCTGCACCTTTCTAGCTTGACTCCATTCGGCCGAGCCCTTCTCAGCCCCAAACCCTGCCATGGCTCGATCCTTAGGCACCCTAGGACCTTACCTGACCGAACCCTCAGCCCCGAACCAAGCATGGAGAGGAAAAACGTGAGTTATGCATATGAAATCGAAGCACAAGGCACAAACAACAACAAAAATCGATTTTCTGAAAAATACTTAAAGGATTTGGATGTCTACCATAATTTACATGATATATACACTGATATGGCGTAAAAATAAGAAAAATATCATGCCTTTCACCGTAGACGACGAGAAGATACGAGCGTGGGACGGTTCCGGGACGACGGGACAAAAATACGGGCTTTTGGAGCTTCGAACTCTTGGCTATGGGGTCTCCTTGAAGATGGCTCGATGGAGAGGAAAAAGATGGAGGTGGGTGTCGGCTGATGGAGGAGGAAAGGATCGGCTAAGAGTAGGGTTGGGTAGATTAGGTTTAATTTTTTTTTTTTTTGGTGTTAATTAGAGTATAGGTTAAATAATTAAATATAAAAAAGTTTTAAATAATTAATATACAACTTAAACTCTTAATTGAACATTTAAAAATCTGATAACATAAAATAATTCTCGAAATATTAATTTAGGGAAATTTTAAAAATACTAAAAAGTCAATATTTTGGCTAATTTTGAATAAAAATAGACTCCTAAAATTATATACAATTAAATAATAAAAATTTTGAGATAATAAAACTCAAAATAATATTTTAAGGCTCCAAAAAGGCTCATAAAATAATTTGGCTAGAAAGTTGTCATTTCGTCCGTCCACGGTCCCGTCTACGCGATTAAATAATAAAAATACTAAAAATCATAAAAATTACTAATTATGGGTTAAATGCTTAAAAATAAATTAAATCATGCATAAATAATTCACATAATTATTTAACCCATAAATCATAAATTTAAATAATTAAATATCCTAATTATGTAGGCGAATTTATGTAATTAAAAATACCGGGTGTTACAATTCTCCCCCCCTTAAATTGAATTTCGTCTTCGAAATTAAAGTACTTACCCGAACAACTCCGGGTAGCGAGTCCTCATATCCTCCTCGGTCTCCCAAGTAGCTTCCTCCTCCGAGTGATTCAGCCACTGGACTCTGACCATCGGTATGACCCGCGTCCTAAGCCTCCGCTCCTCTCTAGCCAAGATCCGCACTGGTCTCTCCTCATATACAAGATCTGGTGGCAACTGTAAGGGCTCGAAATCCAACACATGCGACGGGTTGGAGACATATCTCCGAAGCATGGATACATGGAAAACGTTGTGCACTGCCGCTAGCCCTGGAGGTAGAGCTAAACGATAGGCCAACGTGCCAACTCGCTCCAAGATCTCGAATGGCCCTATATATCTCGGATTAAGCTTGCCTCTCCATCCAAAACGCGCTACTCCCTTCATAGGTGACACCTTCAGGAATACGTGATCACCTACTGCGAACTCCAAATCGCGTCGTCGGGCATCTGCATAACTCTTCTGCCGATTCTGCGCAGTCCTCATCCTCTCTCGAATCTGCGTCACGATGTCAGCTGTCTGCTGCACAATCTCCGGACCTAACAAAATCCGCTCACCAACCTCATTCCAATGCACAGGAGATCTGCATCTCCTCCCATAAAGTGCTGCATATGGAGCCATACCTATAGACGACTGAAAACTGTTGTTATAGGTAAACTCCACTAATGGCAGTCTAGTCTCCCAAGATCCTCGAAAATCGATGACACAAGCTCTCAGAAGATCCTCGAGAACCTGGATCACTCTCTCAGACTGACCATCTGTCTGGGGATGAAACGCTGTACTGAACAAAAGTCTAGTCCCCAAAGCTATGTGCAGACTCTTCCAAAACGCTGAGGTGAATCTCGGATCTCTGTCTGACACGATAGACACTGGTATGCCATGCAGTCTAACAATCTCTCTAATGTAAAGCTCTGCATACTGTGTCAAAGTGTAAGTAGCCCTTACCGGCAAGAAATGAGCTGACTTGGTGAGTCTATCCACAATCACCCAAATCGCTGTACACCCTCTGGTACTCCTCGGTAAGCCAACCACAAAGTCCATCGTAATGTTCTCCCACTTCCATTCTGGAATAGGGAGAGGTCTAAGAAGTCCTGCTGGACGCTGATGCTCTGCTTTGACTTGCTGACAAGTCAAGCACTCTGACACCACTCTCCCGATGTCACTCTTCATCCCGGGCCACCAATACAATAACTGTAAGTCTCGGTACATCTTCGTACTTCCGGGGTGAATGGAGTACGGAGATGCATGAGCCTCTGCTAGAATCTCGGCTCTCAACTGATCAACGTTCGGTACCCACATCCTCCCACGGTACTGAACGATGCCCCCCTCCACTGTATACAAGAGATTACCTCTAGCCTCATCTCTCTGTCTCCATCGCTGTAGCTCCTCATCAGTGGACTGTCCCTCTCGAATCCGATCTCGCAAAACTGGCTGCACCGTCAACACTGACAAGCTCGGTGCATGGCCGCTCGGATAGCACTCCAAACCAAATCTCTGAATCTCGGTCTGTAGTGGTAACTGTACAGTCAAACATGATACCACTGATGACTTCCGACTCAAAGCATCTGCCACTACATTAGCCTTACCCGGATGGTAGCTAATGTCACAGTCATAGTCCTTCACAAGCTCAAGCCATCTGCGCTGCCTCATGTTCAACTCCTTCTGAGTGAAGAAGTACTTGAGGCTCTTGTGGTCGGTGAAAATCTTGCACTTCTCGCCGTAAAGATAGTGCCTCCAGATTTTCAACGCAAATACCACTGCTGCAAGCTCCAAATCATGCGTCGGATAGTTCTGCTCATGAATCTTCAACTGTCGCGACGCATATGCGATAACTCTGCCACTCTGCATAAGTACTGCGCCCAACCCAAGCTTGGACGCGTCGGTGTACACCACTAACTCCTCATGTGGCACTGTCATAGCTAACACAGGTGCTGAAGTAAGTGCATCCTTCAGCTGATCAAAGCTCCTCTGACAATCTGGACTCCAACTATACTTCGCGTTCTTCTTGGTTAAGGAAGTCAAGGGTACTGCAATAGAGGAAAAACTCTTGATGAACTTCCTATAGTATCCTGCTAAACCCAAGAAGCTACGAATCTCCGAAGCATTCTTTGGAATCCCCCAATCCCTCACTGCTTGCACCTTGGACTGATCCACTGCAATCCCATCCCTAGAAATAATGTGGCCTAGAAACGCCACCTGCTCCAACCAAAACTCACACTTACTGAACTTTGCAAACAGTCGATGCTCCCTCAAAGTCTGCAAGGCTGTATGAAAATGCTGTGTATGCTCCTCAATGCTCCTCGAGTAGATCAATATTTCATCAATGAATACAATGACAAACTGATCTAGATACGGCTGGAAGACACGATGCATGAGATCCATAAAAATTGCTGGAGCATTGGTCAACCCAAAGGGCATCACCAAGAACTCATAGTGCCCATACCGTGTCCTAAAGGCAGTCTTAGACACGTCTGAATCTCTGACTCTCAGCTGATGGTAACCAGATCGCAGATCGATCTTGGAGAATACCGAAGCTCCCTGCAACTGATCGAATAAATCCTCTATCCTCGGTAGTGGATACTTATTCTTCACTGTGACTCTGTTGAGCTCTCGGTAGTCGATGCACAATCTCATGCTGCCGTCCTTCTTCTTCACAAACAACACTGGAGCTCCCCATGGAGAAAAGCTAGGACGAACAAAGCCCTTCTCCAACAGCTCCTGAATCTGCTCCTTCAACTCTCTCATCTCTGTAGGAGCAAGTCGATACGGCGCCTTAGAGATAGGCACAGTATCCGACAACAACTCAATACTGAACTCCACCTCTCTCACTGGTGGAACTCCTGCAACATCGTTAGGAAAAACATCTGGATAGTCACGTACCACCTCTATATCTGATAAAGATCTGCTAGAAACATCTGAGGTAGTGACCACACTAGCAAGAAAACCCTGACATCCATGGCGCAACAGTTTCCTCGCACGAACAAGTGATATCATCTGAGGAATACTGCTAGACTGAGATGCGAAGAAAGTAAACATCTCACCTCCTGCTGGCTTCACTGACACTGTCCTACGTCGGAAATCAATCGAAGCTCCATTAACTGATAGTCAGTCCATACCCAAAATCAAGTCAAATCCAGTCAATGGAAGAACCACTAGATCTGCTCGAATGGAGTGTCCCTGCAGCTCCAATTCCAGATCCCTGATGACACTAGTGGTAGTGATAATCTGTCCGGATGGCATGGTAACATCGTAACCACTATCTACAACCTCCGGTTAAATGCCTATCCGTCTGATAAAATCCCGGGAGATAAACGAATGCGTGGCTCCTGAATCTAGCAACGCAAACGTGGAGTTGCCTCTAACAAGAATTCTCCCGGTGATCAAGGAGGTATCTGGGTCTGCCTCCTCTGCCTGCATCACGTAAACTCGCCCACTGACGTTCTGCCTCTGCGGGCAGTTGGCAATCTGATGCCCTGGCTCCTTCCAACGATATCAGACTCCTGCTCCCAATAGACACTGCCCGGAATGCATCTTCTGACACTTCGGACATACTGGATATCTCCCTGGAGTAGGGGCCCTGCCCCTAGTCTGCTGCTGTGGCTTCCCCTGAGGCCTCTGCTGATTCGGGCCCTTAGATGGCCCTGTAGACTGCTTCTTCGCAGGTGGCTGCGAAGATGGTCGCTGAAACCCTGTCTGCATAAACTGCCTCTTACCCTGCTGCTCTCTCTGTATCTCTCTCCGTCCCTCCTCGGAACGCAAGGCCCTGCTGACTGCAGACTCATATGTAAAGACGTCTGCCATACGCACGTCATGCCTGATCTCAGCCTTCAGGCCCTCCACAAACTGACGCAGCTTCTCCTGCGGACTATCAGCAATCATGGGCACAAAGTGACAGCCCCTCTCAAACTGGCTCACATACTCCACCACAGACCTGTCCTCCTGACGGAGACTCATGAACTCTCGGATCATGCGACTGCGCACGTCCTCAGTGAAGTACTTGGCGTAGAAGATACGCCTGAACTCGGCCCACGTCAGTGTAGGTAGATGGACTCCTCGAACTGCACCCTGCCACCAAAGGGCTGCATCGCCTCGCATCATGTACGTCGCACAGCTCACCCTGTCGGTGTCTGTGATCCCCATATAATCGAAGATGGACTCAAGAGAGTGAATCCATCCCTCAGCCACCAAAGGATCGGTGGTCCCAGTAAACTCCTTAGGCCCCTTCTTCTGGAACCTCTCTGCGACGTCCTCCTCGTGGGACAGTCTGGGACGGGCAGCCTGCTGCTCCAACAGAGCAGTAATACCCGCCATCATCGTGGCACTGGCCTGCTCCAGTGCTGTCATGGGGTGCTGCTGAGGTGGCGGTGGAGGTGGAGGTGGAGGTGGAGGTCCCCCACGTCTATTCACTGGTCTGGGAGGCATTCTGCACCACCACATATTTATTTACGTAAATCGCCATGCATAACTAAGTGTTTAAAATTAAGGCTAACTTAAATTCTAGAAATTAAATCATACTATAAACATTTAAAACTTACAGACCGGTAGCGTGGATTTCTGAGCTCGCATAGCAGTAGTGACCCCTCCAAGGACCGTGCTCTGATACCAACTGAAACGACCCTAACTCTATAATTAATAAATAAATATGCGGAAAATTTTTTTTTTTATACTACTAAATAAAATATGTACATATATGCCCATACATATATGCACAGAATAAAAATATTTAAAAAGAACCAAATAAATAAATTATTAAATACTTAAATAAAATGCTTTCTACGAAATAATTAAACATCTGAGTCAACCCTAGAATTAAAAATATATTGCATAAATAAAATAAATAAAAGTGTGCATGCACCTAAAATATTTAATAAAATATTCCAAACACCTCAACCCAAATAAAATAATAAAATGTATCATAAGACTCAAGCATGGTGACTCAGAAGCTGTCACGGTCACGGGGCTACTGCAGCACTGCTCATACGTCCTCACCACCGGTAGGAGTAACCTGCTCCTCTACGTACTCACCTGCACCATATCAGTGTAGTAAGCCTAGAGGCCCAACATGCATACTAACAAGGGTTTAAAATAATTTAAATCAATTTAATACTAATACATACATATACATGAATGAGCATGCTTAAAATTTCATAACATAACTTACATAAATAAACATACATAACATACATAATATCATACATACTTGAGTTGTTGAGCATTTAATTTTTTGAACATCGAATGGTCCTATCCGTAAGTGTGACCCATACTTATATTGCGACTGATCAGTCTAAGAAACCATCGTACGAGGCTGGTGGCGAACCACCCATACATAAATGGCAGAAACTGCCCATACATAAATGGCAGAAAACTGCCCATAAATGGCCACACTACTTCAATTTCCACCTAAAATATTTTATTTGCTCAACCATAGAAATTCAATCATAGCATAAAAAATTGATTTCATGAATGCATGTACTTAAATAAATTGTGTGTCCTTCATATATATTTAATTTAATTTTCTTACTAACATATAAATATTAAATTAACTTAAATGCATAAAAATAATTAGATATATAATCAGGACACATGCAATTTTCTCATGGATGGTTCTGGACTGCTGGCCCTACACTCAAGCCCATTAACTTAAGACTTGGCCCAATAAATCAACCAAAGCCCATTAAGACTAGATTAGGCCCCAATAACACTAACCCTGGCCCAATGGGCCCAAAAGCCTCATGGGCTCCCAAGCCCATAAAAATTTCTGGCCAACTTAAAAATTTAAATAAAAATTATTAAAAGTCCAAAAATAAATAAAATAACCCAAAATAATTTAATGGAACTCAAATAAATTAAATGGTACTAATTAAATTTTTGGGAATTTAATTAGCCCATTTAACTCCTAATTAACTTGAAAACTTAAAAATAAAAATACCCGAGCCCAATTAAAATAACCCAGACCCGGACCCACTTAACCCGACCCACTAACCTACTGACCCGACCCGGACCCCTGACCCGACCCGGACCACACCTCAAACCCTAGAACCCGATCGCCCCCTTCTCCATTCTTCTCGGCCGAGAGCAGCAGGCCTTCTTGGCCTGCTGCCGGCCGGCTCCGGCCGCCCCTGGCCGGAGCGCCGCCGCCTGGACGTAGCCCACGTCCGGGCGGTCCTAACCTGACCAGGCCCCAGCCCCATGCACGTCCAAACCAGGAACCCGAAGCCCTCTTCTCCCAAACCCTAGCCTGCGCCGTCTGCACCTTTCTAGATTGACTCCATTCGGCCGAGCCCTTCTCAGCCCCAAACCCTGCCATGGCTCGATCCTTAGGCACCCTAGGACCTTACCTGACCGAACCCTCAGCCCCGAACCAAGCATGGAGAGGAAAAACGTGAGTTATGCATATGAAATCGAAGCACAAGGCACAAACAACAACAAAAATCGATTTTCTGAAAAATACTTAAAGGATTTGGATGTCTACCATAATTTACATGATATATACACTGATATGGCGTAAAAATAAGAAAAAGATCATGCCATTCACCGTAGACGACGAGAAGATACGAGCGTGGGACGGTTCCGGGACGACGGGACGAAAATACGGGCTTTTGGAGCTTCGAACTCTTGGCTATGGGGTCTCCTTGAAGATGGCTCGATGGAGAGGAAAAAGATGGAGGTGGGTGTCGGCTGATGGAGGAGGAAAGGATCGGCTAAGAGTAGGGTTGGGTAGATTAGGTTTAATTTTTTTTTTTTTGGTGTTAATTAGAGTATAGGTTAAATAATTAAATATAAAAAGGTTTTAAATAATTAATATACAACTTAAACTCTTAATTGAACATTTAAAAATCTGATAACATAAAATAATTCTCGAAATATTAATTTAGGGAAATTTTAAAAATACTAAAAAGTCAATATTTTGGCTAATTTTGAATAAAAATAGACTCCTAAAATTATATACAATTAAATAATAAAAATTTTGAGATAATAAAACTCAAAATAATATTTTAAGGCTCCAAAAAGGCTCATAAAATAATTTGTCTAGAAAGTTGTCATCTCGTCCGTCCACGGTCCCGTCTACGCGATTAAATAATAAAAATACTAAAAATCATAAAAATTACTAATTATGGGTTAAATGCTTAAAAATAAATTAAATCATGCATAAATAATTCACATAATTATTTAACCCATAAATCATAAATTTAAATAATTAAATATCCTAATTATGCAGGCGGATTTATGTAATTAAAAATACCGGGTGTTACAAGAGGTATAGATTTCATCTGGTTTCAACAACAATCAATCCTAATTAATTAATCTTCATGAATTTCAGTCAATTAATAGTCAGTAACACTTAAGTTTATTATTTCTCTCTCCCGAGCAACAAATAATTTTTATCAACTACAATTCAATTTCAATATCCCTATTAAGAATCTACTTGCATTGATCTATGCAAAACAATGTTCTTTTTAAAAGCTCTGTTAAAATTATATACTCTCCCGAGTTATATAAATAATTAACAGTGTATTTTCTAATGATCATATTCAAAATCTCCTCTCCCGAGTGCCAGATTTCAAATAAATATTACAAATCAATTAGTGATCAGATAATTGAAAAGACAATCAATTCTAGAAGAAAAACAATTAATCTAGAAGAAACTCAATTCAATAAGATCAAAAATTCGTGAAAGTGTCTACACCAGGTTCCATCCGACCTCTAGACTCTAAAAAACTAGTTCATAATAAAATTTTGAATAAAACAATAATTCATGTTAAAAAATCCAAACATCAGTTCAGAATTTAATAAATAAAATAAAGAAAACAAATCCGTCGATGCGATGCCATGTCCGGTCTATCGATCTCCGAATTTCGTTCTTCAAGTAAGCCCAGAATTCTTCAAAAGATTCACGATCACGTTCTCTGATATTTCTGTCGTGGCGGCTCCCCCTTCCAAATCTCACCTCAGATTTCTTTTTATACGCACAATAAAAAGCCAAATAAAAGCCCATGAAAATACTCGCCGAAATAATTAAAACGCTGAATTCTTGCGACGGACGGCCGCTCAGTTAATCCAGACAGGAGCGCATAAGGTTTTGAGATTTATTTCCACGTCTCAAAAGATTGTGCGCGTTTGCTCTTCCTCTCCTCTTCTTTAGTGCTTAGTGAAGCGCTAACAATGAAAACCCAATAGAAGGCCCAATAACCTTTTCTCATTTTCTCGTTTCTTTTCTTTTCTTCCATTCTTCTACAACCTTTTTTATCCTTTAAATTCTTTTATTCATTTCTCTTCTTCAATCTCATTTTTCTTCTTCTTTCCACAAAATCTCAATAACTTTTCTACATCCACAAAAACAACAATATTACGAATAAATCTGCTCTAAACTAATAATTAACAATTAAAATCATATATAAATTAAGTGTATAAAATAGACTTATCAAATACCCTCAAACTTAGACTTTTGCTAGTCCCGATCAAAACTATCAAAACAATATATTCCAAAAACTGAAATCACCAAAAACCAAAAAGAATAGTCAAGAAATATTATAGAGCAATGGCCTCAACAATAATTTTAAAAATTCAAATTCAATCTCATCCAACCTACTAACACTTGGAAATTTTAATCATAACTAAATAACCGCATAAACTTACAATCTCCGCAACTCACGTTTCAAAACACCTTTATCCATGTTCAATTCACACATTTATAGATCATGAGAACTTTTCAGGATAGCAAAGGATCAAATACAAGATGTAAAATCAAAAACACTCAAAATCAGATAAATGCAAAGAATAATAGTGTGTGTGTGTTTCGATCAAAATTCATAATCATTAAAAGTGTCAATCGACAGTCCATAGGCTAAATTCTCGCAACTCTTCTCCACTAGTATATTAGGCAACTGTGACTTGGTCAATAGGACTTAATCGACTTATAATATTAGGTCTGGCTCATGGCTACAAATAAAGAAATAAGAATTCAAAATAAGGAGTAATTTATGCTTAAACTCTAATTTCGACTCTTTTTTATTCAAATTTCACACTTCTTCTCTTCATCCCATAGATTTTACATATTTTCTTTTTCTTTCTTTCATTCATCATTTTTATTTTTCTTCTTTTCACAAACATTTTTTCACAACTTTTTCATCTTTTTTTAACTACGACCTTCTTGATTTTTTTTTCTTTTCAAATCTTCCACCACATCATTCCATATTTACAAATATCAACTAGGAGCACATAAAATTTTAGCATTCAAATTACTCCCTTAAAGGTAGAAATTAGTGTTTAGGCTATTCATAGGTAGTCAATGTAGGACCTTGAAACGATGACGAATGGGGGTTTATCACACGTTTGCACGCATTCCATTCGATTTTCAATAAGGCTCAAACAAGGTACTAGGGATAATATGCATTAATGGAATATCTTGAAAGGCTCAAATAATTTCAGAAAAATTTTCTAAATCATTCTTAATCACAGTTATGCCTGTATTTCACCTCGAAGAGTGTTTGAACTAGTTCTAGACAAGTCTCAATCCACAATTAATTATAAAAATATCAATTAGTGCAGAAACAAATAATCATCAGCAATAAATGATGATTTTCAACAAATTTCAGATTTTTTTCGTACCTCATAGTACTCATATACTTCATGACAGCTCAAATGGGAAACTAAGGATAAATTATTTCAATAAAAATTAGGCCCAAAATCCAAACAATGTCTCAATCATCTATATGCTTGTATGTTTCAAAAATCAGATTCAAGTATTAATCACAGAGTATATAAGAAACTGTTAATCTAATTGGTTCCATTTTTTTTAAAAAAAAATCAAAATTTGGTTAAATAGGTAGGCAGTCGTGGATTTCAGTTATAGCACAAAAAAAATTTTCATCAGCTATGCATCCAATTATTTCTCGACTTCTTTTAAACTCTACTCACTTAAACAACAAAAAAACTCAACAAAAATTTTATCTATGAAGCACACAATAAAACTCAACTAATCAACTATCAACCAAACAACTAAATCAAACACTGATTCACCCCCCCCCCCCCCAAACTTAGTATAATAATTGTTCCTAATTATTAAAAACAAGAAAAAGAACAAGGGACGCGTACCTTCGATATCGAGCATCAGGACTCGGCATCATCATCATCATCTCCATGGAAAGACGGTGCAGCATCAGCAGTATCATGAGGCGACCACTGTGGAGGAGATGGATAAGGCACAACCGTGGGAGGATAATTCTGGACGAGAGTTACAGTGAACTCATGCATGTATGTCATATGTGCTCGCATAATCTTCCACTGCTTCTTCATCTGAGCAAGCACGACCTTAGAATCATCAGGAGCAAAGTACTCAGCGGTCGGATGCAACGGTAATGACATAGGGGCTGCCAACTGAGGAGCTGCTGGCTCAGAGTGTGATAATGGCTCAGAGGTATGCGGTGGTTTAGCTGCTGGTTCAGAAGGACTGGCTGCCTTCTTCTTCTTATCTCTTTTAAATGCACCGACAATTTTTATAGGGCCTCGTATCTCAAGAAGCTGCTCAGCATCATCCCACACAACACCGGATCTCTGGCAAAGTTCTGTAATCAAAGATGAATGGGGTAGACTGATAGTCGAGGATCCCCTAACAGCAGCAATGATAGAATCCTGAATCACCCTCCCAGCATCAACATATTTTCCCGTCACAATGCAGTACACAAGAGTAGCCTTAGCCTTCGTCACATTTGATGTATGCCCAGATGGCAACATCCTGGCTGTTACAAACTCATGACAGTTATTGGCTTCTCGTCGAAGAAAGATAAATGGAAATGTAACAGGTTCGTGCTTTGCATTTCTCTTCCGTTCCGCTCAATCATGACATAAAGTTTGAAGTACAAAATCATCGGAAAATGGACCATTTTTGAATACCTAATACTCATCATCTTCAATGTTTGGCATGCCATAGAAATTATTAATTGTGCTCCTGTCAAACGCCACCATTTTTCCTCTAACTCTAACCTTGAAATTCACATCTTTGATCATTAGATTGGTGTAAAACTCACAAACAAAAGATATAACGGCCTCTGGCGGACTCTTGACAAATGTTTCCCAACCTCTTCTCTTTGCTTCAATTAATGCCAGAGCATCATAATCTTTCTGGCTCATTCCTCTTTCTTTCTGCATTCCCTTCTCCGTCAACTCAACACAATAGGACTCAGCCGTGGCATTCCAAAAACACCGAAGAAGACAATGCTCCCTTTCCTTTAGTTTTCGGCGGCATTATAACTCAACAAATTAACACAAATCCAATGCCTCGATCAAATTACCACAATCTCCAATACATAGCACAGCAACGTTCAACCACAAAGATATCCCAGACAATTCATCAAAAACTTACCGTGCACTACTTCAATGATACCCAAATACACACGCATTAGCCGTTCTCAACACCACAAAAATTTCAGAAATCAACTTCTCAAGTAAAAATAAATCTTTTTATCATTTCAAAAATAAATGAATTGAGGATAAACGAATTTGAGCTTTTTATCATTCATAATAAATCTTCAAAAACCCTTCTAAAGCCCCCTGTTTTTGTGCGAGAGCGTGGATGAATCAGAGAAACAAATTCTGAGTGGATGTGCTTGTAATGAAGATGAAACCCCAAAGATGCTATTAATTTGGATGATCGGAGGATTGGTAGAGGCAAGAACGTGCGTGAGATAGAGTGTAAGCTAGAGAGAGAGAATGAATGTAATTAAGAGCCTGCAGTGCGATTTGGATCTCTGAAGCGAGTTTATTAGGAGTGAATGGTGCTCCCTTAAGTTGTGCGATTGCACATATGTCTGCGCGGTTTGAGGATCTTGTATGCGCAATATCTTGCACTGAGAGTTGCGCGTTTGCGCGTGGGTTATGCGCGGATGGAAAGTCTCGTTAGCGGTTAGAGTGTAGCGCGGATAAGCTCGTTTGCACAAGGGTAGACGCACTTTAGATGCGCGATTGCGCTTTAGTGCAGCGCCGTTGGCATGCATCAATGCGTAGAGGAGGGGCGGGCGCGATATAGATCATGAGCGAGCGCGCACAAGATTCTACCAGAACTTCTAAAATCCTAAAAAAATTCAAAAATTTTATAATATTAGGCCTCCAAAATTCTCAATAATGCATTCAAAAATCATAAATTAATTAATTAGCAAAAATAAAAATAAGGCATAAATTAAATAAAATAAAAAAATGAATTAACAAAAAAAACACAAAAATTTTGGGTTGCCTCCCACAAAGCGCTTGGTTTAGAGTCTTCAGCCCGACTTTCACCGGTATTATGCAATATTTCCTTTCTCTTTCACACGCCAAAAATATTCCACGAACCGCCTTTTAAATTTTGCTTTCTTTTTTGTGGCCTTCTTTGTGGAATTTGGAGTGTTTTTTTTTATTTTTATAAATCACCCGCAATATCAGCTCTTTGACAACCTTCCAACTTCACCACCGGCTCAATCAAGCACAATTTTTCAATGGGTGTATTAGATGTCTGAATAAGTTAAAAATCTCCCGTTCGTACTCCACGCCCATCGACAATTCCCCCTTCTTCACTTCAATTTTGGCATCCACTGTGGCCAATAATGGTCTTCAGAAAATCAGTGGAGCACCATGATCCGCTTCTATGTCCAAAATCACAAAATCCGCCGAAAATATAAATTTGTCCACCTTGACTAGAACATCTTCAACAATACCAAGTGGAAATGTGATGCTTCGATCTGCCAACTGCAATGAAATCATGGTCGGTTTCATCCTCCCAACTCCAAGGCCCTGTAAATAGACAATGGCAGTAAATTAGTACTGGCCCCTAAAGCACATAGTGCTGTAGTAAAATGAGATCCACTAATAGAACAAAGAATAGTAAAACTTCCTGGATCTTATAGCTTTTGTGGCATCTTCTTTTGAAGCACCGCACTGCACTCTTCAGTTAGATTCATCACCTCATTCACTAGCAGCCTCCTTTTCTTGGACATCACCTCCTTGATGAATTTTGCATAATTTGGCATTTGTTCCAAAGCATCGGCAAAGGGGATGTTAATATGAATCTTCTTGAAAATCTCCAATAATTTGGAGAACTGCTCATCAACAGTCTTATTCTTGAACCGTTGGGGATATGGATGTGGAGGCTTGTACATCGGTTTCTGCTCAGGTTCAGACTCCTTCTCCTCGACTTTATTTTCTTCAACTACAGCTTTTTCAGTCCTTTCAGATGGCTGGCTTTCTTCTTTATCTAATTGATTCCCACTCCTCAACATGATAACATTGCACTGCTCCTTTGGATTTACCTTTGTGTTTCTCGGGAATTGGCCTCTGTTATTATCTTTCAAGGCATTTGTCAGCTGCCCAGTGCTAGTCTCCATGGATTGAAGTGCAACACCCATGTTAGTCATGTGCGTCTCCAAGATATCTAGACGAGTCTCAGTCCTCGCCATCCTTTTACCAGATTCCTGCACAAAATTACTAACAACGTCCTCCAAAGATGGCTTACCCTCACCCTTAATTGTGTTTTATCCCGGAGGAGGATTTAACACATTTTTATTGTTAGCGTAAGAAAAATTTTCATGATTTCTCAAATCTGAGTGATAAGTGTTGGGAGCAGGATTACCTCTATAGCCTCCATACCCTCGGTAGCCATTAGGATTAATATAATTCACTTCTTCTAGGGACTAAGATCCTTCATTAACGACTGAAATTCCAGCTGAATCTGTAACATTCACCTTATTCAAAGAAGCTACCTGTGTAGTCAGTGCAGATAATTGGACAGTGATAGATGTGAGAGGATCCACTACATACACTCCAACTGGATTCTTGAATCTCATACGCTCAGATGGACATTGAAAACTATTTATCGTCATCTGTTCCAGCATATTGTAGTCCTGTACAGGGTCCTTAATGGTGCCTCCAGCAGCAGAGTCCACCGACAATCAAGTAGGCGCATTCAGCCCATTATATAAAATCTCAATTTCCTCCCAATCTACAATTTATGGTTAGGACAATGCCTTAATAACTCTTTATACATTTCCCATGCCTCGTAGAGCTGTTCGGAGTCCATCTTCCTGAAGGTGATGATTTCAATCTTCAGTTGGGTGGATTTGGCAGGAGGAAAATATTTTGCAAGAAATTTTTCTGTCATCTCCTCCCATGTTGTGATACTACCCAACGACAGTGATTGTAGCCAACTTTTCGCCTGATCCCTGAGAGAAAAAGGAAACAAACGTAATCTAATTATATCTTCAGAAATTCCATTAAATTTTACCGTGTCTGTTATCTCCAGAAAAGTGCGCAGGTGTAGGTGAGGATCAGTAGTTACACTCCCATTCAACTGGTTCTGCTGAACCATGTAGATCAATGCAGGCTTTAGCTCAAAATTGTTAGAATTGATAGTTCCACGAGCTATTCCCGAGTAGTGAGCCTGGATTACTGGCCTGAAGTGCTCTCTAATTGGCACCAAGGGAGCTTGATTCTCTTCAGTCATTCTATTAACTTCTTCTCTTCTCGCTTTTCTCAAAGCACATGCAGTTCTCTCGATCTCCGGATCAAACAGTAGAGAATTTTCACTTTGAGATCTTTGCATGAATTACAATTTAAAAATAAGAATAAAACAATTAGTAACTTAAAATAAAATTAAAAAAACTCTAAATTAAAACTTATACTTATTGGTAACAAGACTAAATAATAATAAAAATTTACTCCCCGACAACGGCGCCAAAAACTTGTTATGAAAAATACTCGCAAGCATACGAGTGTCAAGTTTTAATATAGTGATAGAGAGAGTTTCGATCCCACAAGGAGTAAATTGATAATATTCAATACTTGTAATTAAAATAGTCTTAATTTTATTTAGAAAATCAATGATCAAGAGGTTTTGCAGAAAATAAAATAATCAATGAGTTTTTGATAGCACGCACACAACTTTCAGATAAAAATCAATCAGAGAAAAAATGGTCTAGAGGTATAAATTTCATCTGGTTTCAACAACAATCAATCCTAATTAATTAATCTTCATGAATTTCAGTCAATTAATAGCCAAAAACACTTAAGTTTATTATTTCTCTCTCCCGACCAACAAATAATTTTTATCAACTACAATTCAATTTCAATATCCCTATTAAGAATCTACTTGCAGTGATCTATGCAAAACAATGTTCTTTTTAAAAGCTCTGTTAAAATTATATACTCTCCCGAGTTATATAAATAATTAACAGTTTATTTTCTAATGATCATATTCAAAATCTCCTCTCCCGAGTGCCATATTTCAAATAAATATTACAAATCAATTAGTGATCAGATAATGGAAAAGACAATCAATTCTAGAAGAAAAACAATTAATCTAGAAGAAACTCAATTCAATAAGATCAAAACTTCATGAAAGTGTCTACACCAGGTTCCATCCGACCTCTAGACTCTAAAAAATTAGTTCATAATAAAATTCTGAATAAAACAATAATTCATGTTAAAAAATCCAAACATCAATTCAGAATTTAATAAATAAAATAAAAAAACAAATCCTTCTATGCGATGCCGTGTCCGATCTATCGATCTCCGAATTTCTTTCTTCAAGGAAGCCCAGAATTCTTCAAAAGATTCACGATCACGTTCTCTGATATTTCTGTTGTGGCGGCTCCCCCCTCCAAATCTCACCTCAAATTTCTTTTTATACGCACAATAAAAAGCCCAAATAAAAGCCCATGAAAATACTCGCCGAAATAATTAAAACGCTGAATTCTCGCGACGGACGGCCGCTCAGTTAATCCAGGCGGGCGCGCATAAGGTTCTGAGATTTAGTTTCCACGCCTCACAAGATTGTGCGCATTTGCTCTTCCTCTCCTCTTCTTTAGCGCTTAGTGAAGCGCTAACAATAAAAGCTCAATAGAAGACCTAATAGCCTTTTCTCCTTTTCTTGTTTCTTTTCTTTTCTCCCTTTCTTCTACAACCTTTTTTCTTTAAATTTTTTTATTCATTTCTCTTCTTCAATCTCATTTTTCTTCTTCTTTCCACAAAATCTCAATAACTTTTTTACATCCACAAAAACAACAATACTACGCATAAATCTGCTCGAAACTAATAATTAACAATTAAAATCATATATAAATTAAGTGTATAAAATACACTTATCAAAAACCAAAAATCAGATGTGGATCACTTGGGAAAGATTGTACACAACTCATGTATATTCTCAAGTTAATTCAGCAGGATAGATCTCCTATTCAACATGACACATGGAAAAAAAAAGTTATTTTTCATGTCAATTGTATTATTTTTAATTCTAAAAACGGATCAGGTCGATCAGTCATACAACAACCTTGCTCAAGATTGTGCCCATCAAGCCGATCTCATGCTAGCAGATTTAACTGAAGTTGTCTTGTTGCCCTACAAAGTTGTAATGCACCATACTTTTTACATGATCACCTACACGTACATGATAACTATTTTATTATTTAAAATAATTTATTTTGTGAATGAATTTTAAAAGTAAAAAATTTTGATGTTTTATTTGGGATGGATTTTTGATGATTTCCAAGAGATGCTTTCGATGTCGCTTCCGGAGGAAGACATTGAAGAAAATAATTTCTAAAAAAAATGGTATTACGTTTCTTGATTTTTTTTCATACAAAATCCAACATGCATATTTATACATACTAAAAAATTGCACGTGCGTTGAACGTGACAACAATTTTATTTTTTTGAGATCGAAATTATCTTATTTTGTTTTAAAGTGATTAGCTTTTTTAATTAAGTGTTAAATTTTTTACGACCAATTTCAAACTTCGATCACAATGATTTGATCTCTAATTATCTATTGATATGAAACATTATCATGTCTTTAAATTTTCTCTTTTGCGATCGATTTATGATCTCTAATCGACGTTTTTCTCGTAGTGCATTACATTCTTTATACCTTTCTTTTATTTTTTTTAACTAACGAATTTAAAGCAATAACTTATGCTATATGTTTGTCGAGAGAAACGTAAAAAAAAACATAGATTTTTTGTTATAAATCGTAGGACTGAGCAATTTGCGTTTTATTACAAGCTATAGTTCATGATAATTGTGTAACTCAAATCTTTTTAAACTGTACAATAACTCAAACGCTACGTTTCGATTGTTCTACCTAGAAATGAGATAATTATTGCACTTAATAATCTCTTTTCCAATAATTATTCTTGCAATTAATGTGAATCAAAGTCATTACCTTAGCTTTGATATCAATTATATGAGCGAATGTTTATCCATTTTTCAAAAAATATAGTCAATGGTAACAGTACTACTTAAATATTTTAAACTATGTTGTAGCTTAAATGTCATGTTTTCGATTGTTCTACCCAGTATGGATAATTATTGCATTTCAACATAAGAAATATATGTTAAATGATAATTTTAATTTTATTTATTTTTAAGTTAAAAAAGTAATTTATCTGAGAGAATAAATTTTTTGGTTCATTAACTTGTCACATTTTGAGTTTTGGTCAACTGGTTTGTCAAAATTTAGTTTTGGTACAGTAAATTTTTAATTTTAATTTCGACTATTCTTAGTTCAATTGCTGACAATTTTCGATGTTGCGTCATCATTATTATTCCATGTCAGCATTTTCCAATGCAAAATAATCTTTTCCAATGTCACGCCAACAATTAGAAAAGACAGTGAGCACCAGTAGGAAAGATTGGTCTATCAGATTAGATGATGTTCTATGGGCATATCGCACTGCCTTTAAGACACCTATAGACATTGCCCAATATGACTTATGTTCTAACTCAACGGGTAGATGACATGATTTACCAAAAACAACCTATATGGTGTATCACTGAACTTTGATTTTACGGCTACAGGTGAAAAAAGACTTTTGTAATTGGACTATCTAGAAGAATTCAGGGAGCAAGCGTATGATTTGGCACTTTCATATAAGGAGCGCACCAAGAGGAGTCACGACAAGCGAATCAAGCATAAAGAGTTCAAAGAGGAAGACGTCATGCTAATTTTCAAATCAAGGATGAAATTATTTCCGAGCAAACTCAAGTCGAGATGGTCAGGGCCATTTGTCATTGAAAAAGTTTATCCCTCCGGTGCAGTGGTGTTGAAGGAATCCCAAGATCAAAGTTTCACAGTCAATGCACAACGCCTCAAGCATTACATGGGTGAACATTTTGCCCCAAAATTGGAACAGCTGTGTTCCAGGCAGAAAGAGCTTGAGCTTGAAGCTAACAAAGTCGAGCTCTAGACTATGAATTGAGAACTATTTCTTTATCCCTTACTTTTGTTAAATTAGTTAGTTTTTGTTTATTTTATCTTTTTTTTTACGTTTTTTATTGTACAAATAATGTCAGTGCGGAAATATTTTCCGCCAAGCCGAGATTTCAGTTTTGCGTGTTGGTTTTACGACTAGGCGGAAATTTTTTCCGCCCTGGCGTGACAAATCTGCGTTATAAAATTTCTTATTCTCTTCTTCTCTCCCAGTTTCAATCTCTAAATCCCTTTCGCTCCTTTTTCCCTCCACTTCGAAATTTCATCATTCACCATCTTTTACCTCGATTTTCAGGCTCTATTATATCACGAGACTTGCGGGAACTCAAATTTGTCGAGGTACAACAAGGCTCAAGGGAAGGTTGTAAGGGTTTTGACAGTATGAACTACAGAAATACCAGACATGAATTTCAGAATAAGTGTTGTCTCTTCAATACTTCAAGACACACTACGCAGCGGAATAATTAAACATAAAATAAATAACACAGATATTTATGCACAAGTAATCAATACTTGTGAGGTGCCTCAGGTAAAAATAATCATTAAAAAACAAAATCAGTTTACACAAAAACCAACTAGTGATTGTATATGAAAAACTACTTTTCTCAACAAGTTGAGAAAATAAAGAACATCCTAAAAACTAGTAGAAACTAGAATAAAAAAACCAATAGGATGTTTCCACCAGTGTGCCGAGAACAAAAAGAACTAAAGATTCACTTTTAGAACAACACTTCACTCGCGTGTTCTTCAGTGTCTCCAACACGCCTCGACAACACTGTATTATGGCTAAGAGTACTGCAGAACTTATTCAATAATCTTCGATCTTCATAGCTCCAGAATTCCTTCAGATTTTCTTTTCTGCACTTTACGCTCTCTGTACTCTACACGTTCATTTCTGTAGGATTTTCCTCTTAAATAGATCTTTTTAGAAATCCTACCAAGAATTCAAACACAAAAGTTGTTAGGATAAAATGTGTTATCAACAAATTTGATAAGATATAACTAATCTCTTTAAAAAAGAAATAAGTTATTCAATTATGATCAATAATGATAAGATAAATATGATAAGATCAATTTTAAACACATGTCAAGAAAAGGCAAAATCTAAAAGATAAATAAACGTGATATGCACGTTCTTTCAAACTCCCACTTTTTGCCTTTCTGGACAAAACACACAAGTGCAATAACTCCCCCTAAGTTAGATAACTACTTCTCCCCTTGAATTTTATCATGTCAGCAATAAGTGTTATAAAGTAGTGTTGGAAACACTTACACTAAACACTCAACAGGTCAGAGCAGCAAGTAGCAGAAAAACATATTAGAGCACTTAGCAATTTTAACAAGACTTCAGAGCAAAAAAAATTTAATAATAAGAGCAAACAAGCAAACCAATAAGAGATAAGAAAAAAAAAACAAATCCAGCTTCCGATTATTCTGTTTCATCAACTTCATATGCTCCAGAAGTACTTGCAGTATTTATCTTTGTCACCACTCCCCCTTTTTGCTCCAGAAGTACTTGCAGTATTTGTCTTTGTCACTACTCCCCCTTTTTGTCTAGAAATGTTCAGTCCAAATAACAAACAATACTCAGCCAGTGAGGCTTCATAGTACAAAGAGTGAACTGTAAAAAATTAATGAAAGGATCAGTGTAGCACGACACTAGTGTTGACATATCGTGTTGGCAACACACGATTTAACACCAAATGCAGACCAAGTTAGGTCTATATTCCTTTTTCCACTTCTATGTTGTAACACAAGGAGCAACATCATCAATGTTTCCAGTAAAATAAATTTGAGCAGGGAGTTAGAGAGCAAATTGAACAACACAAAACAATGAATGTGATGTTAATCAAATTTGTGCAAAATATGGGGTGGACAAATCATCCATTTAACAAAACAATTCCATTATCAACCTTTCACCTTCTAAACGACCCATACAAATAGTTATCAACCGGAACAAATCTAATGGGTAAAACTTATGAATTTAAGGAAACAAAATCCAACACAAAGGAGTTCGTAGGGACCGAGGGGCAGGGTCCTTGAGGGGAGGTCTCCGGCGGAGCGAGGCCCTACGACCGTTGATATTTCATGTTTCCGCACTAGTTTATGATTGTAATAAAGAGTTTAAAGTTATGTACTTTTGGTAATGGCCAGGATGTGATTTCCCTGAGCTTAAATTTCTAAGTCTTGAAACTGTTATCGCTATCTTTTTCGCAACCGTGTGGGGTTGCTTTTACTTTTGAAGTTATGATTATCGCAGTGGTTATCTTTTTGCCGCATTTATTGCTTTGTTTAGAATTGTTGTCTGTGATAGGGAGGTTTTACTTACTTGCAAACAAGTCATGGAAAATTTTTTAAAGAAAAAAATCCGTACTTTCTTTTATTATTTATTTAAGTTTAGAGGTTAGGTTCGTTTCAGTGATAGTACAAGATCGGGTTTAGTATGTGTGGCACCCACTAGATCTTCGGAGCAGCATTTGCATACTGGAGGCGCCTGTGTACTGAGCATGATTTTCCAGATTTGATCCCAGTTTACTCAGAGTATTCATAGTTCATGTTGCATGTATCATATAAACTTTTATATTCAATACTTTATGTACTGGGCATTAGCGCTCACGTCCCTGCTTTTATCTCGGACATCCCATTCGACGGGGCAGGTTTGTAGGTGGACCAGGAGTGAGAGCTGTAGTTGGTCGGTGACCAAGGCTTGGTAACAGGAGTCTTCAGAAAAGTTTTAGATTAAGATTTTATCTGGTATTTATTCCATTTGGTTGTATTTAAGATTTAATTATCTTGGGATGTTTATCTTTTGTAGTTCCTGCTGTGATTTATCTGATTATGTTTAATTAAGTTAAATGCATGCTTAACCTTTTGATTAGTAGGTGATCACGGTGCGGGTCACTACATTTATGGTATCAGAGCATGCATAGTAATCTTGGGATCTAGATTGTTGAATTTGGGTTTAAACTTTTGATCATCGTATAGATGGCGGGACATGGTGACGAAAGTAGCCATAGTAGCGTGGGTGGACACTGGGGTGATCAGGACAATCGGGAGCATGGTCGGGGCCATCATCACCATCACCATGATGATCATAGGCGCTTCAATATGCACAGGTTTTTGCAGATGGGTCCGAAACCATTAGTCGGAGGTGAGTCACCGGAGGATGCGGAGACCTGGCTTCGGCGTATGGAGGTCTGTTTCCAAGAGTTATGTTGCACAGAAGAGCAGAATATGGAGACTCTTGACTTCCTTGTGTGTATCATATAGACTTGTATATTCAAACTTTACGTACTGGGCGTTAGCGCTAACGTCCCTGCTTTTATCTCGGACACCCCATTTGACGGGCCAGGTTTTCAGGTGGACCAGGAGTGAGAGCTGTAGTTGGTCAGTGACCAAGGATAGGTAACAGGAGTCTTTAGAAGAGTTTTAGATTAAGATTTTATCTGGTATTTATTCAATTTGGTTGTATTTAAGATTTAATAATCTTGGGTTATTTATCTTTTGTAGTTTCTGCTGTGATTTCTCTGATTATGTTTAATTAAGTTAAATGCATGCTTAAGCTTCTTATTAGTAGATAATCACGGTATGGGTCACTATATGCGGTGAGCAAGGAGATAGTGAAAACTGAGCTAGCTTTTGATGCCATGGTGTAAAAGAAACTTTTTATTATTCTTGCAACATTTGTGTTAGTTTCCTTTCAATTGAACAAAGAAAGTAGAAGATTTTATGTGTGAAGTGACTATTCATGTGAGGACCCGGGCGCTAATCTCTCAAATCAAAACATTTAATCCAATGACATGAATTAAAATCAAGCAATCTAAGGCCTAAAAAAAAAAAATTTTAACATGGTTACGCCGCGCGCGCGAGCGCGGGCAAACAAACCAGCAACCGAGTTGGTTAGCTTGCGCATGCGCGAGCTAAGGGCTTGCCCCTGCGCGGGTTTACAGTCCAGAAAAATAAAATGCAGCACTTGGTTGCTGCTGTCCAAGCCCTTCCAAGACATTTTTGCACATCTAGAAAATATATACCAATGCCAACATGAATCTTAAACATACTACAAGTTCCAAGTATAGATTACAAGATAACATAATTATTCTTCTTGGCACCTATCCAAAAGAATAAGAACAAGTTCATACCATATTCTTTAAGATAATCTCAAAGCTAATGGCATAAATAATACAAGCATCTTCATAACCAAGAGAGCATGATGCTACAACAAGATAAGTTCTATTTCTTCATATAAATCAACTCAAGTTTACATGTAGAATCTACAAAAGTGACTCAACTAAATTTCAAATGTAGCAACAACTTAACATCTAGTTTAAATTCTAGTCTCAAGCCTTTAATAAAAACATCAAAACATGAAAGGATAAACTAAACCAATGAATTTAACATATCAACATTGAATTCCAAGTCTAACATGCTTGACATTACAAAAGAACATAAACTTCTTCTATCACCTGAGTCTCCACTCTAATCTCTCAATCTCTCGCTTTCTTGCCAAGTCTGACTCGCTTACTCTTCAACCTGATGCAATGCACACATACAGGAAAAATAACAGCCGGATAACTCCGGTGAGAATAAATCTCAGTATGAAAGAGATATATATAAATCAAGTAGATATAATTCAAATAAGAAATCCACTATCACAATCATCATTTCCTTATACCCTTACCTATCGAATATCTTTCAAAGAAAATTCATTCAATAACATAATGACTCAAAGACAAGTCGAGGGTTAAAGGATTCAAGTCTCACAGAATCGATATTTTCAAAAATCATCTCGTTGGGATCCCGGGAATATAATAAGGCCCAAAATCAAGCCTCCCACCTACACTCCCGCTCGAGGTGGTAACAATCTCGTATTCCCTGGACTGTGAACACTATACTGAGAACCGTGAAAAAAAGAAATCAAGTCAGATCTCTAGCCTCTCATATACAAGTTCACCACGTCCAATATTTTCTTTTCGATTCTGTTTTCAGGGTTTCGAAAGAATTGTGGCTCAAGTGGTTTACTCTCCACTCTATAACCAATCTACCACAACTTAACAACTCAAAATAATCTAAACTCATCAATCTCAAGTAAATTATCAATCATCAATCTCAACAAGTAATCATGTTTAAATCATACAACTCATATATCAACCAATCCAATCAACTAAGTCAAGTAATTCATATAGGTCATATAAGAGTAAGTAAAACACCTAATCATGCATGTATGTGATTTAATAAACTCGAAAACCACCACGTTTTTGAGTCATTCTACCTGTCGAGGTTAATGTCGAATCATACCTTGATCTTGATCTTTACTTCTCAAAACTCTTGTAACTTCTGATCACACAAGTTTCCACAAAAATCTGCTCAAACCTTCTTGCTATTCCAAGATCTAGTTGTGTCCAAATTGAAGCTCATTTCAAGTCACTTCCAGACTCGTCGACTCAACTTCGATATCCTTCAACTTCAATCTGAATTGAAGTATGTTACAGCTCAACTATAGCTTCCCAAACTCATTTCAACTCATCAAAGTTTAATCAACTTCAAGACTTGTCAATAACCAAAAATCCAATCGACGACGAATCAATTCGAAACCGATGATTCTAATATTTTAAACATCAACCAAACATTGATATCTAACTCATATCACTATCATTTCATCACTACACAATCAAATTCAACACTTGCATTTTTCAGAAATTCGACAAACAAGAACCGACGGC
The DNA here is from genome assembly GCF_033568475.1 of Henckelia pumila. Taxonomy (NCBI): domain Eukaryota; kingdom Viridiplantae; phylum Streptophyta; class Magnoliopsida; order Lamiales; family Gesneriaceae; genus Henckelia; species Henckelia pumila. Next base: position 223,467,413 of record NC_133123.1, on the reverse strand, counting down.
ATAACGGGTCGAATTCGATAATTCCAACAGTATAATCATCAATATTATCACCATCTAAACTCAATATCAACATCAATATATCAGAATAATCTCAAAATCCAACAGCCTATAATTTTAGAATTTCAAAAATACTTCCAAAAATCGAAAACATGTTCAAACGACAATCTTTTCTCGATCCGTCTTAAATATGCTATCATCGTATATACTAGAACACGTTTATACAATCAAATCTTAAATCTAACAACATCTTAAAAATTAAAACATGGTAGAATTTATCCAAACTTACGTCAAAGTGTAGCACTCGAAGTCGTGATCGCAAATATACGATCAATTTGAAATTCTACCGGCATGCATGGGAGCTTCTTCTTCAATGTTTCTGCTTCCCTTCGTTTATTTTGCTAAGTGGAATGAATTGGTTGTACCAATTCATATATGTATCACACGAGTGATCCCACTCATATGCCTAATTGCATTTTGGTCCCTGAGAGCTTGGTTATTTGCAAATCAATTCTTCCTCAATTATTTGCTTCTAAATAGATCCTTTTTATATCCAAACTCATAATAAAAATATTAAATCTCATAAATATTCAACCCAAATATTTTAATTTTTTAATTTAAGAATCCCGAAATTTAATTCCCAAATATCCGTAAATTTTCAAATTAAATATTTTCGACTCGGAAATTAAATTTCTAATTTCCATAAATTCAAAATTAATATTTTTCCAAATACGAAATTTAAATCTCTAATTCCGTAATTAGTAACTTAATATTTTCAGGACCTTACAATTTCTCCCCTCTAAGGAATGATTTCGTCCTCGAAATCGCATTCAATCTTACTACGGAGTCTCGTAGACTGGAAAACTGACTAAAGTACTTCTTACTTAAATTCTAAGAGCTTTAGATATCTTTTCTGATATCTTATTTTCTTCTTCTTTCTGATCAAAATCTGTATCGATTATTCATCAAATCATAATGAAATTTCTTTCTGAATTAGATATTACTTCGGAAAGAACATTTCTCAATTAAAATTCTGTTCAAGTTTCAAGCTATGATTCTGTCTAATCTGCTCTGTTCAAATTCGGTACGGATCAATCTTCATATTCTCTGTCTTTTATCAACCCACATCTGATCTGATCGCCGATACTTTTGCAATACTGTTTCATCACAAAGAAACTTCTGTTTTTATTCTTATTTCTTAATCAATAACACGATTTCTATATCAATCGAATAACTATTATAGGAATTGCAATAAGCAAGTGGCAAAAATCTACCAGTTAGTATCGAATCAGATACTATAGTTATGAGTATTTCCTCAAATCTGGATAGTCACCTCAGAAAATCCATCAATCAAAGGGTTGCATAATGCAATCACATACAACCAAACACTCAGAACTTTTGAAAGTCGATGCCACAATCTACAAACTAAATCTAAAGTCTCTATCTCAACAATAAATTTCAACAATTCCTGTAATTTCATCATATCAGCAACTTCTTAACAGTTAGCAACTCATATCGATATCAGCTAATTCAGCGTATTCTTGAATATGACGAATCTATTTCAATACAAATTGCAAACTCATGACGATTTGAGTAAGTTCGAATTAAAATATGTCAAAAAATTATTCTTGTTTCGACTTTAGAGTTGCTAAACTGATTCATAGATAACTCAGTCTCTTCTTTTCTGCTTCTATTACTGGAAACGTAGGTATTGGAAACTCAATTCTGTCATATCGTCTTCCATTTTCTTTTGCAAATACTGATTTCCAAGTAATTCATACAACATTTTCAAACAACTGAATGGATATATAATTTGTTGTAGCGTGCCTTTTCCAGAATGTGATATCTCATGTCTAGATTATCTGGCACAATCAAACGAATATTCATCTCAAAATCCATTATCTCTTATCTGCTATCTTGTTTCATATCTCAATCTAGCATTCTCAACCAACATCTAATCGCTTGATTTAATCTCAATGTTGCTTTAATCTTTCCAAACTAATCTAACGTATTTTGGATTGCAACAATCCTGATTATTTGAGTATCTTGTCTAGAAACTCAAGTACAAAACAAAGTCTTTAATCAGTTGATCAAGCATTCTTCTAATTTATTCTTTCTATTTCTCAAGTTCTGGAAAAATCATACAATCAATCCAAAACTCTTACTGGTATTCTAAATCCAAATTTCTATCAGTTACGAGCCAAAATCATCAAAATATACTGAATGTATATACCAAATGATCAACGACTCTTGAAATTCATAATCAAAGAAACTCACTCAAATAGAGGTCATCCAAAGATCAAATATTCTGTATGACAAAGTTTGCTAAGTGAAAACAACTCACTTGCATCTCGACTTTAAGTGAGTGAATCAAATCAGACTCTAACAAAGATTAAGAGTCAATCAAGATCGATTGAGGTCGTATACAAAACCTCATAATCGATATCAAGAAATTCAAGAGTCATGATCCTATGATATAATAGATTCAACAAAATCAAAGAGAAGGCTCAACTGTAACTGATTTTCGTATTCATCTTATCAGATCTCTAAATTCTTCCCAAATAATCATGATTGATCCATAAACTTATTCAATACCCAAAATAAAGCGGAACATGAATTTGGGAACTCGTACTATATTTCAAGTAACACAATCAACTTCAGTTCAATCTGATTTCTTTCAAACTATAATTCAGCTTTTCAGACTCAATTTGCTGATATCATTTTTATAGCCGTTCACCAAGGTTATCACATAGCAACTACTTCAGATAAAGGTTCAACATACAGTTATTGTAACATAATAAAGTATGCAACTATATCTGTATGCAATGCACCCAGATTCATCATTATGCAGGCAAATTACTTAAAGCTCAAATGTACCTGTAGTGTCATCATCTGGTGCATCATGAACCGAGGTATCTGTAGATGCTTGTTGCCTAAGAGTTGGATCTTCATTCAAGTTTCTCCTCGTTCCCCATGGATTAGGACACACTCTCGAAAAATGTCCCACTTGATAGCAAGGATGACATTTTCCTTAAGTTCCTCGGCATTCATCGCAAGCATGTTTTCCTCCACAGTGAGTATAGTATTCACCGGCATATTCTTCTTTCTGACCCAAACCAAGTTGCTTCGGTCTTCTAGAGCTAGAAGAGCTACTCCCAGACTTCTTGAATTGTTGCCTTAAATGCTTTAACCGCTTTTCACATCCCCTAACACTACCTCCTACCTCATATCTGCTCTGTCATGACAAATGTGACTGAGAATGTAGTTGTTCGAAATGCTGAGGCACGATTGAACTTTCCTTCTATCTCATAAAACCGGCTTCAGCTCTTTTAGCCCTGTCAATAGCATCAGCCAATCTATTCGGTCTCCCCGCATCTATCCAAGCATAAATTTCCGGATTCAGTCCATTGATAAACAATTTCGTTTGGACTTCTTCATCTTGAATCACGTGAGGAACAAAACGGAGCAAGCTGGAGAATTCAGCAACATACCCGTCGATAGTCATATTTCCTTGCTGCAAGTTAACAAATTCTCCTGCTCTATCCTCTCTATATGATCTCGGATGAAATCGTTGACAAAATTTAGTCTTAAATACCTGCCAAGAAATTACTATACCTCTGTTTTCCAGACATTGCTTCGTCGCAAACCACCAGCTTCTTGTTAAATCTTGCAGTTGGTATACGACCAGCTTGATTCTTCGTTCATCAGAGTATTCTAAAGATTCAAACAATTGATCAAGATTTTCTAATCAACCTTCACAAGCACTGGAATCTTCTGTACCTTTCAAATTTGGTGGATTATACGTCTGAAATTGTTCAAATAGCACCTCCATCGGTGTGAGGGTAGCATCCATCGATTCTAAAAGCTTACTACAATACTGATATGTTCAGTCGAAGGTAATTACTTCACTTGCGGAGTACTGTTCGGTTCAATCTGGGGTGCTAACATCACCCAAAGAACATGACTTACTTCAAAATAAGATCCATAAGTAACATAGAGATTATACTATTCAAATCGTTAAAAATACATATAATCTCATGCTTTGCCATATTACACATGCTTACATCTCCTTATGTTATTCAAAGAAACATGCTTACAAGGAATTCAAAAATTCATGTGAATTCACATAATCAGGTAAGCACATAAGTATTTAAGCATGTACTCAGATGATTTCTCCAAGTAGTAAATCACACTCACATACATTTTATCAATTTCAGTAAAGCATCAATCAAGCCATACTAAAAAAAATGCATGCGACTCGATGTACCCCGCTCAACTTCTAACTCAGTTCAGTAAACTTACTGTTGTGAGGACCCGGGCGCTAATCTCTCAAATCAAAACATTTAATCCAATAACATGAATTAAAATCAAGCAATCAAAGGCCTAAAAAAAAATTTAGCATGGTTGCGCCGCGCACGCGCGAGCGCGGGCAAACAAACCAGCAACCGAGCTGGTTAGCTCGCGCGTGCGCGAGCTAAGGGCTCGCCCCTGAGCGGGTCTGCAGTCCAGAAAAATAAAATGCAGCACTTGGTTGCTGCTGCCCAAGCCCTTCCAAGCAGTTTTTGCACATCTAGACAAGATATACCAATGCCAACAAGAATCTTAAACATAATACAAGTTCCAAGTATAGATTACAAGATAACATAATGATTCTTCTTGGCACCTATCCAAAAGAATAAGAACAAGTTCATGCCATATTCCTTAAGATAATCTCAAAGCTAATGGCATAAATAATACAAGCATCTTCATAACCAAGAAAGCATGATGCTACAACAAGATAAGTTCCATTTATTCATATAAACCAACTCAAGTTTACATGTAGAATCTACAAAAGTGACTCAACTAAATTTCAAATGTAGCAACAACATAACATCTAGATTAAAGTCGAGTCTCAAGCCTTTAATACGAACATCAAAACATGAAAGGATAAACTAAACCAATGAATTCAACATATTAACATTGGATTCCAAATCTAGCATGCTTGACATTACAAAAGAACATAAACTTCTTCTATCACCCGAGTCTCCACTCTAATCTCTCAATCTCTCGCTTTCTTGCCAAGTCTGACTCGCTTACTCTTCAACGTGGATGCAATGCACACATACAGGCAAAACAACAGCCGGATAACTCCGGTGAGAATAAATCTCAGTATGAAAGACATATATATAAATCAAGTTGATATAATTCAAATAAGAAATCTACTATCACAATCATCATTTCTTTATACCCTTACCTATCGAATATCTTTTGAAGAAAATTCATTCAATAACATAATGACTCAAAGACAAGTCGAGGGTTAAAGGATTCAAGTCTCACAGAATCGATATTTTCAAAAATCATCTCGTTGGGATCCCGGGAATATAATAAGGCCCAAAATCAAGCCTCCCACCTACACTCCCACTCGAGGTGGTAACAATCTCGTATTCCCTGGACTGTGAACACTATACTGAGAACCGTGGAAAAAAGAAATCAAGTCAAATCTCTAGCCTCTCATATACAAGTTCACCACGTCCAATATTTTATTTTTGTTTCTGTTTTCAGGTTTTCGAAAGAATTATGGCTCAAGAAGTTTACTCTCGACTCTATAACCAATCTACCACAACTTAACAACTCAAAATAATCTAAACTCATCAATCTCAAATAAATTATCAATCATCAATCTCAACAAGTAATCATGTTTAAATCAAACAACTCATATATCAACCAATCCAATCAACTAAGTCAAGTAATTCATATTGGTCATATAAGAGTAAGTAAAACACCTAATCATGCATGTATGTGATTTAATAAACTCGAAAACCACCACGTTCTCGAGTCATTCTACCTGTCAAGGTTAATGTCGAATCATACCTTGATCTTGATCTTTACTTCTCAAAACTCTTGTAACTTCTGATCACACAAGTTTCCACAAAAATCTGCTCAAACCTTCTTGCTATTCCAAGATCTAGTTGTGTCCAACTTGAAGCTCATTTCAAGTCACTTCCGGACTCGTCGACTCAACTTCAATATCCTTCAAATTCAATCTGAATTGAAGTATGTTACAGCTCAACATTAGCTTCCCAAACTCATTTCAACTCATCAAAGTTTAATCAACTTCAAGACTTGTCAATAACCAAAAATCCAATCGACGATGAATCAATTCGAAACCGATGATTCTAATATTTTAAACATCAACCAAACATTAATATCTAACTCCTATCACTATCATTTCATCACTACACATTCAAATTCAGCACTTGCATTTTTCAAAAATTCGACAAACAAGAACCGACGGCATAACGGGTCGAATTTGATAATTCCAACAGTATAATCATCAATATTATCACCATCTAAACTCAATATCAACATCAATATATCAGCATAATCTCGAAATCCAACAGCCTATAATTTCAAAAATACTTCCAAAAATCGAAAACATGTTCAAACGACGATCTTTTCTCGATCCGTCTTAAATATGCTATCGTCGTATATACTAGAACGCGTTTATACAATCAAATCTTAATTCTAACAAAATTTTCAAAATTAAAACATGATAGAATTTAGCCAAACTTACGTCAAAGTGTAGCAATCGAAGCCGTGATCGCAAATATACGATCAATTTGAAATTCTACCGGCCGGATTGAGTTCTATGAATTTTTGAAATGAAGGAATCGACCATGAGAGCTTCTTCTTCAATGTTTCTGCTTCCCTTCGTTTATTTTTCTGAGTGGAATGAATTGGTTGTACCAATTCATATATGTATCACACGTGTGATCCCACTCACATGCCTAATTGCATTTTGGTCCCTGAGAGCTTGGTTATTTGCAAATCAATTCTTCCTCAATTATTTGCTTCTAAATAGATCCTTTTTATATCCAAACTCATAATAAAAATATTAAATCTCATAAATATTCAACCCAAATATTTTATTCTTTTAATTTAAGAATCCCAGAATTTAATTCCCAAATATCCGTAAATTTTCAAATTAAATATTTTCGACTCGGAAATTAAATCTCTAATTTCCATAAATTCCCAATTAATATTTTTCCAAATATAAAATTTAAATCTCTAATTTCTTAATTAGTAACTTAATATTTTCAGGACCTTACAATTCCTCCCCTCTAAGGAATGATTTCGTCCTCGAAATCGCATTCAATCTTACTACGGAGTCTCGTAGACTGGAAAACTGACTAAAGTACTTCTTACTTCAATTCTAAGAGCTTTAGATATCTTTTCTGATATCTTATTTTCTTCTTCTTTCTGATCAAAATCTGTATCGATTATTCATCAAACCATAATGAAATTTCTTTCTGAATTAGATATTACTCCGGAAAGAAAATTTCTCAATTAACATTCTGTTCAAGCTTCAAGCTATGATTCTGTCTAATATGCTCTGTTCAAATTCGGTACGGATCAATATTCATATTCTCTATCTTTTATCAAGCCACATCTGATCTGATCGCCGATACTTTTGCAATACCGTCTCATCACAAAGAAACTTCTGCTTTTATTCTTATTTCTTAATCAATAACACGATTTCTATTTCAATCGAATAACTATTACAGGAATTGCAATAAGCAAGTGGCAAAAATCTACCAGTTAGTATCAAATCACATACAATAGTTCTGAGTATTTCCTCAAATCTGGATAGTCACCTCAGACAATCCATCAATCAAAGGGTGGCATAATGCAATCACATACAACCAAACACTCAGAACTTCTGAAAATCGATGCCACAATCTACCTGTTGGAACACAGTTGTTCTCCGGATTGAAAAATGATACCCGGTGCAGCGGAAGTTTTAAAATTTTATATGAAACGATTCCATATGGGTATCAAATTCCTACGATTAAAATTGATAATATAAAATTTAAACAATATAAATTTTACCTTAAAATCTCGAAACGAGATTATGGACACTAACAGATTAAACTGCTCTTGTTGTATATCCCAGGAACTGATGAACGAACAATTCTTCAATCAGGTCCACGAACAGAAGTTTAATTCCTCTGATAGACTGCACTAGAAAGTCTATCAGAAGTTTCTGCGAAGAGATAGAACAGATATGATCTGCTAATTCAGACTGCAAATTCGAAATTCGCAGGCTGAAAATTCTCTAAGACAGAGAGAGGGGGGCGGCCGAAATTCCTAGACTGGAGGCTAGGGTTTTCAAAATTCTGAGTGTAAGTTTTCTGTAATTTCTGTACTGCAATAACTTATTTATAATGTGGTCTGCTAATAGCTTAGGGCCCATTAGTCTTAAGTTCAAGCCTGACAAGCAAAGCCCGCATGTTCAGAAATTAATATAAAATTCATCATGACTCAGATTGATAAACCAATTTCATCAATGTGCACAGAAACCATTTCTGCATTTTTTAAAGTCAAGATAAATTTTCTGAATCCGAATTCAGTGATTTCCAAAAATGTCCATCACTATGTCATTTTAGGAAATCTTACTCCCTCTACTCTTAAAATAAGAAGTCCCACTTCTTTATTCTCTAAATTTAACTCTTTAAATTTAATTATCTCAACGGGGATTAAAAATCCATTACTTGTGTGACCCTCAATGGTTCAGGGATACAGCTAGCCGTGGGCTCACAACTCCATGTGACTCGGAACAACAATTTCCGACTTGCCCATCGAATCATGGTAAGAGCGCCTAGCAACATCGCCCCATGATTCCCTAGGTATCACTGATAGTGTTTGCAAGAACCAATAGATTTTGGTTAGCGTACAGTACGGTCTCTTCATCCATATATCCCGATCGAATCAACAACCATTGGTAAATCGAGAGTCGTTCGAGATTCGATAACTATGCAATTCATCTTGAAGATCAAATAGTGACATCGCATGTGCTACTAAGAAACCATTTCTTAAAACACATCATGTACTCTGGCCAGAGATTCGTCACACTAATATCTCCTCAGATTGCATAGGATATCCACACTAGCAAGTATGTGGTGAATCCTTGACAACAAAGCATCGACTCCTATATGTGTCGTAACTGTACCCAATCCCGACACTTGATGACCCCAATAAAGTTGGTAAACGAGTCAAAGTACAGTACTAGCATATAGAGTCTCAATGATGTTTCAAGTAGTAAGGACTAATGGTGTACAACCAAAAACGCGGACTTTATCCACTCGATAAGTGATAACCACTTGGAAAGTCCGGATAGGGTAGTTCGATCATTCATCGTATGAATATCCATTTGCATGCTTTGAACATCTCTATGTTCCATACCAATGAAACGTGGTACTCGGCATCGCAAATGCTAGTCTCAATCTCGAGCGATCCTTATCCTTATTAACGGACGGCTCAATCGACTAGGAACTGTTTAGAATATACAGTGACTATAAGATGTGTTTCATGATAGCCATCCCCATGTGCCACCACATCTTACATACACTATAGTATATTCAAGGTCTTCATCTAAACATCTTATAGTATGTCACAACATAATAATATGATAAAAGATAAAGTAAATGTCATTATAAAAGTGTAAATTATATTAAACAAAAGATTGTTTATACATAGAGTCATAAAAGCCCTTAGCCACAAGTTGGCTCACCGGGCACCCACTCTTTCAATCTCTCACTTGCCCTAAAGCCAACTAGTCATACTACGTAGTCCCATTGCTTCACGATGTTTGTCAAACAATGGTCCTGGCAAGGGCTTAGTAAGCGGATCAGCGATATTGTCTGTAGAGGCCACTCTCTCGAAACTGATGTCTCCTCTTTCCACAATCTCCCGGATGATGTGGTATTTCCTCAGTACGTGTTTGGACTTCTGATGAGACCTTGGCTCCTTTGCCTGAGCAACGGCATCCGTGTTGTCACAGTACACCGGGACTGGACCAACAGCTTCAGGAATTACACCCAACTCTTGGATGAATTTCCTTATCCAAACCGCCTCTTTAGCAGCAGCTGATGCTGCAATGTATTCTGCCTCAGTGGTGGAATCCGCTGTGGTGTTTTGCTTGGAACTCTTCCAAGAGACAGCACCGCCATTGAGCACGAATACAAATCCAGAGGTTGATTTCGAGTCATCCACGTCACATTGGAAGCTAGAGTCGGTGTAGCCTTCCAACTTCAATTCTCTTCCTCCATAAACCATGAATATATTCTTAGTCCTTCGCAAGTACTTAAGAATATCCTTCACGGCTTTCCAATGCATTTGAAGGGATTGGCTTGATATCTGCTCGTGACGCTCAGAGCATAGGCCACATCCGGTCTGGTAGATATCATCCCATACATGATACTACCAATGGCTGACGCATATGGTATGTGTGTCATCTTCTCTATCTCTTCGTCAGTCTTGGGACATATAGACTTGGATAAAGAAACTCCATGACACATAGGTAGATGTCCTCTCTTGGACCCATCCATTGAAAACCTTTTCAATATGGTTTCGATGTAGGTTGATTGAGTAAGTCCTATCATTCTCTTAGATCTATCTCTATAGATCTGTATCCCTAGAATATAGGAGGCCTCACCCAAATCTTTCATCGAGAATCTACCTGATAACCATATCTTTGTTGACTGCAACATCCCTACGTCATTCCCCATGAGTAGGATGTCATCAACATAAAGTACTAAGAATGTTACCGCATCCTTAACTACTTTCTTGTATACGCATGGTTCCTCCGGGTTCTTGATGAAACCAAAATCCTTTATTGTTTCATCAAATTTCTCGTTCCAACTTCTTGATGCTTGTTTGAGACCATAAATTGATCTCTGAAGCTTGCATACCTTATGCTCGCTTTCCATGAATGTGTATCCCTCAGGCTGCATCATATAGATCTCTTCCTTAATGTTTCCATTAAGAAAAGCAGTCTTTACATCCATTTTTCATATCTCATAGTCATACCATGCTGCTATGGCAATAAGGATTCTTATGGACTTGAACATTGCGACTGGTGAAAAGGTTTCATCATAGTCAACTCCTTGTCTTTGAGTATAACCTTTTGCCACCAATCGTGCCTTGTAGGTCAATACCTTTCCGTCAGGCCCAAGATTTCTCTTGTAGATCCATTTGCACCCTATTGGAACAATTTCATCGGGAGGATCTACTAAAGACCAAACTTGGTTAGAATGCATCGAATCTATTTCCGATTGCATAGCTTCAAGACATAAATTTGAATCCGCATCAGAAATTGCTTCCTTGAAGTTTCTTGGATCACATCCAATGTCGGGTTCACTTTGATCCCCTTCAAGAAGAAGACCATATCTTACAGGAGGCCTAGAAATCCTTTCGGATCTCCTAGTAACAGGCGTGTCTTTTGATGATTCTTGAGGTGTAGGATCGCTATTTTGTATCTCGGGTTCTTCTCAAATTTCTTCGAGTTCCATCATCTTGCCTTTCTTATCCAATAAGAACTCCTTCTCCAAGAAGGTGGCATTCCTTGAAACAAACACTTTTGTTTCATTAGGATGATGGAAATAATATCCGATTGAATTCTTCGGATACCCCACAAAATAACATAAGGAGGATCGACTATCCAACTTATCTCCCACTGTCTGCTTCACGTAAGCAGGACATCCCCAAATCCTCAAGTACGAATACTTAGGAGCTTTGCCATTCCATAACTCGTATGGTGTTTTATTTACTGCTTTAGAGTGGACGTTGTTTAACAACAATAGCGCCGTTTCAAGCGCGTAGCCCCAAAACGAAGGTGGTAGCTCAGTGAAGCTCATCATGGATCGAACCATGTCTAACAAAGTTCGATTGCGACGCAGCATAGGAGGAGTCCACTGAGAGAGAATCCCATTCTCTTTTAGATAGTCCAAAAACTCGGTACTTAAGTATTCTCCACCTCGATCCGATCGAAGTGCCTTAATACTTTTACCTAGTTTGTTTTCTACTTCAGCCTTGAATTCTTTGAACCTTTCAAATGCTTCAGACTTATATTTCATTAAATATAAGTACTCATACCTAGAATGATCATCAGTAAAGGTAATGAAGTAGGTGTTGCCACATTTAGTACCAATCCTAAATGGACCGCAAACATCTGTATGGATCAAATCCAACAGATTTTGACTACGCTCAGGTTTCCCTTTGAAAGGAGATTTAGTCATTTTTCCCTTTAGGCAGGACTCACAAGTAGGTATTGAGTTAATATCAGACATATCAAACATGCCCTCTCCCACTAGCTTGTTCATCCTCCTTGAGGAAATATGACCTAGCCTAGCATGCCAAAGGTTTGTCGGGTTTTGACTATCGATTTTCTTTTTGTTCGTTGTTACCGGTTTATCAACATAATTTATTGGAACGTCTTTTAATTTTAAGTTATATAGATCGTTTTCAAGTTGTCCATTTCCAATCAAACATTCATTCTTGTAAATATTGCAAATCTCATTCACAAAATTGCAAGAAAAACCATCTCTATCAAGCATAGAAACAGAAATAATATTTTTAATCAAGTCTGGAACAAATAAAACATCTCTCAAAAGTAACTTAAAATCGTTTTGCAAAATTAAATAAACGTCTCACACAACTTTGGCTTCAACTCTAGAACCATTTCCGAGCCTCAGCTGGGTCTCACCCATTCTAAGCTTGCGACTTTTTGTCATCACCTGCAAATCATTGCAAATGTGAGATCCACATCCGGTATCCAATACCCAAGAAGTAGTATTAAGTGAAATATTTATTTCAATATAAAACATACCCTTTGCAGTTCGCAACTGCTCTAGATATTCCTTGCAGTTACGTTTCCAATGACCGGGTTTCTTGCAGTGATGGCAAACATCCTTGGACTTTTCCATGTTTGAAGCCTTTGTCTTGTTCTTCTTCTCGGGTCCGATTTTTTTGGATGGGGCAGAACGTTTCTTACCCTTTGTACTTGGCCCCTTCTTAGCAGAAGAAGAGGAGCCCACCAAGAGAACCGGTTTATCCTTCTTTAAAGTGGCTTCATAAGTTACAAGCATATTGACCATCTCTTCAAGGGAGGCCTCTATCTTGTTCATATTGAAATTCACCACAAAACCGTCAAACGATGAAGGAAGAGAGAGAAGTAATAAGTCCACATTGAGTTCATGCTCCAATACCAAATCAAGCGTTACCAACTTCTGAATGAGCCAAATCACGCGTACCCCATGATCACGGACCGAAGTCCCTTCACGCATGCGATACGTCATTAACTCTTTTACAGTAGCGAACCTTTCAGCTCTCGATTGAGCCCCAAAAAGTTCCTTGAGTTGTACGTGAATGTCAGCAGCATTCACGGTATCCTCAAATCGCCTCTGAAGTTCATCAGACATCGAAGCTTGCATATAGCATTTGGCCTTGATATCATGGTCCCACCATTTATCAAGTTTGGCCAACTCTTCCGAACTTATATCAGCTGGTGCTTCCTTCGGAGGAGATTTTTCTAACACGTAGAACATCTTCTCCGAGGTCAAGACAATCTTTAACTTACGGAACCATTCCGTATAGTTTGCGCCAGTCAGTTTATTTTGTTCGAGAATAGAGAATAGTGGATTGCGCTAATTCATCTTAATGAAATACTGAAAAGAAACAGACAATAATCAGTGATTGTTTAATTAATTTACTAAGACATAAAATAGGCAAAATTTATTTTATGAATCTCACTCCCACTATTTTAACGATTTCACTACCCTCTAGTGAAAACGAGAAACATTTTCTTTAGTGGGAACATAGAGTCCAATTGACAAACTATAGTCCCGAATAATATCAGCCAACCATAATTTTCAAAAGGTAGAGCCCAATTGCTTCCAAAGCAACCTCCATGTTTTTACCTCATGTCCAATAAGGGCCCAATAATATGACGCCGTTTATTGTGACATGTCAAGATGACCCATCAATATCAAGTTGTGATGGACGGTCGCCATGTGGATCCCCAATAATATGAGCCAATCCCATGGGAGTTCCATCCAACTTACAATATGTGTCGATCCAATGTACAGCTTTCCGACGAACGGACCCCCCCAATAATATGAGCCGGACCGTATCCGCGGGTAGCATCTCATACATTGATCGTTGATGGAAGGTAGGAACATTTAAACAATATTTAAATTTCCTTTATTTATCTTGATATCAATTTTAAATCATATTTAAAATGAGAGATTTTAATTTTGAAAATTTGTCTCATCATTTAAAATTTGTATGCTTGCGGGATTCATACAATTTAGTCTTAACATGCATACAACGATAATATCATATATTATATTTTAGGATGATCGATTTCATTACTAATCGACCCGTGGTTGCCAATCACGAGTCTAAGTCCAATCCTAGGTGATATGCAAGTATGCAATGCAATCCTATTACATTGTGCTTCCAATTTACATTTCTTCAGTCTTTATCATTGCTTGCTGGTCTCACCTCCATCTTCAAAAACTCCCACTATTTCTAGTGAATTTACAATAAATTACTATGACAAATAAAGGGATACATTGTAGGGGTGGAACGGGCCATAAACCAGGCTCACTTTTATTACAAATGATAAAATCAAATTTGGGTCATAAACCAGGCCCATTAATAAAACCCAACAATCAATAATAAAGTCAAATGTAAACAACCTAACATACACCTATAATATTGGTCATGGCAATCGATCATCCTTATCCAATAATATTTAATTTAAAAATTAATTTATTGGATATCATGCAATGGCAATAAATATAAATAGATAAAATCATATTTCATACATAAAATCTTATTTTATATATAAAATCATATTTTATCTAGTTTATCCATAAAATCATATTTTACATATAAAATCCAATTTTATATATAAAATCATATTTTATTATCAATTTTACCAAAATTAATAATTAAAGATTTAATTTATGGGATTAAATTTATAAATTTCCAAAATTCAAAATTTATCCAAAAATTAATTTTCTTAAAAATTTTGGGCTCAAACAATTTTGACCCATTGCCTCGTGGACCAACTGAAACAATTTTCAATCGGGCCAAAAACTAGGCCCAAAACCATTTTGGGCAAGAATTCATAATTCACGAAAAAATTTAATTTTTTAATAAAAAAATTTTCTGGGCAGCCCGGGACAATCACGGGCTGCCCGCCCGTCGCTGGGCTGGACTCGTCCAGCCCAGCTGCGCGGGCTAGGGCAACGCTTGCCCTAGATCGCGCAGGGCTGCTGCGTGTAGCCCATCTGCGCGCAGGGCTGCACGCGGTGCTGCCCGCTGCCTTTGGGTAGCGGGCAGCCCGAAAATATATATATATATTTTTTTTTCCGTTTTATTTTTCTGAAAAATCGAGGCTTTGTACAATCGATAAAATTTTAATCGTAAAATCCGAGAACAGCCTGGCTCTGATACCATTGTTGGAACACGATCGTTCTCCGGATTGAAAAATGATACCCGGTGCAGCGGAAGTTTTAAAATTTTATATGAAACGATTCCATATGGGTATCAAATTCCTACGATTAAAATTGATAATATAAAATTTAAACAATATAAATTTTACCTTAAAATCTCGAAACGAGATTATGGACGCCAACAGATTAAACTGCTCTTGTTGTATATCCCAGGAACTAATGAACGAACAATTCTTCAATCAGGTCCACGAACAGAAGTTTAATCCCTCTGATAGACTGCACTAGAAAGTCTATCAGAAGTTTCTGTGAAGAGATAGAACAGATATGATCTGCTAATTCAGACTGCAAATTCGAAATTCGCAGACTGAAAATTCTCTAAGACAGAGAGAGGGGGGCGGCCGAAATTCCTAGACTGGAGGCTAGGGTTTTCGAAAATCTGAGTGTAAGTTGTCTGTAATTTCTGTACTGCAATAACTTATTTATAATGTGGGCTGCTAACAGCTTAGGGCCCATTAGTCCTAAGTTCAAGCCTAACAAGCAAAGCCCGCATGTTCAGAAATTAATATAAAATTCATCATGACTCAGATTGATAAACCAATTTCACCAATGTGCACAGAAATCATTTCTGCATCTTTTAAAGTCAAGATAAATTTTCTGAATCCGAATTCAGTGGTTTCCAAAAATATCCATCACTATGTCATTTTAGGAAATCTTACTCCCTCTACTCTTAAATAAGAAGTCCCACTTCTTTATTCACTAAATTTAACTCTTTAAATTTAATTATCTCAACGGGGATTAAAAATCCATTACTTGTGTGACCTTCAATGGTTCAGGGATACAGCTAGCCGTGGGCTCACAACTCCATGTGACTCGGAACAACAATTTCCGACTTGCCCATCGAATCATGGTAAGAGCGCCTAGCAACATCGCCTCATGATTCCCTAGGTATCACTGATAGTGTCTGCAAGAACCAATAGATTTTGGTTAGCGTACAGTACGGTCCCTTCATCCATATATCCCGATCGAATCAACAACCATTGGTAAATCGAGAGTCATTCGAGATTCGATAACTATGCAATTCATCTTGAAGATCAAATAGTGACATCGCATGTGCTACTAAGAAACCATTTCTTAAAACACATAATGTACTCTGGCCAGAGATTCGTCACACTAATATCTCCTCATATTGCAAAGGATATCCACACTAGCAAGTATGTGGTGAATCCTTGACAACAAAGCATCGACTCCTATATGTGTCATAACTGTACCCAATCCCGACACCTGATGACCCCAATAAAGTCGGTAAACAAGTCAAAGTACAGTACTAGCATATAGAGTCTCAATGATGTTTCAAGTAGTAAGCACTAATGGTGTACAACCAAAAACGCGGACTTTATCCACTCGATAAGTGATAACCACTTGGAAAGTCCGGATAGGGTAGTTCGATCATTCATCGTATGAATATCCATTTGCATGCTTTGAACATCTCTATGTACCATACCAATGAAACGTGGTACTCGGCATTGCAAATGCTAGTCTCAATCTCGAGCGATCCTTATCCTTATTAACGGACGGCTCAATCGACTAGGAACTGTTTAGAATATACAGTGACTATAAGATGTGTTTCATGATAGCCATCCCCATGTGCCACCACATCTTACATACACTATAGTATATTCAAGGTCTTCATCTAAACATCTTATAGTATGTCACAACATAATAATATGATAAAAGATAAAGTAAATGTCATTATAAAAGTGTAAATTATATTAAACAAAAGATTGTTCATACATAGAGTCATAAAAGCCCTTAGCCACAAGTTGGCTCACCGGGCACCCACTCTTTCACTACCAACTAAATCTAAAGTCTCTATCTCGACAATAAATTTCAACAATTCCTGTAATTTCATCATATCAACAACTTCTTAACATTTAGCAACTCATATTGATATTACAGCTAATTCAGCGTGTTCTTGAATATGACGAATCTATTTCAATACAAATCGCAAACTCATGACGATTTGAGTAAGTTCGAACTAAAATCTGTCGAAAATTTATTCTTGTTTCGACTTTAGAGTTGCTAAACTGATTCATAGATCACTCAGTCTCTTCTTTTCTGCTTCTATTACTGGAACCAAAGGTATTGGAAACTCAATTCTTTCATATCGTCTTCCATTTTCTTTTGCCAATACTGATTTCCAAGTAATTCATACAACATTTTCAAACAACTGAATGGATATATAATTTGTTGTAGTGTGCCTTTTCCAAAATGTGATATCTCATGTCTAGATTATCTGGCACAATCAAACGAATATTCATCTCAAAATCCATTATCTCTTATCTGCTATCTTGTTTCATATCTCAATATAGCATTCTCAACCAACATCTAATCGCTTGATTTAATCTCAATGTTGCTTTAATCTTTTCAAACTAATCTAACGTATTTTGGATTGCAACAATCCTGATTATTTGAGTATCTTGTCTAGAAACTCAAGTACAAAACAAAGTCTTTAATCAGTTGATCAAGCATTCTTCTAATTTATTCTTTCTATTTCTCAAGTTCTGGAAAAATCATACAATCAATCCAAAACTCTTACTGGTATTCTAAATCCAAATTTCTATCAGTTACGAGCCAAAATCATCAAAATATACTGAATGTATATACCAAATGATCAACGACTCTTGAAATTCATAATCAAAGAATATCACTCAAATAGAGGTCATCCAAAGATCAAAAATTCTGTATGACAAAGTTTGCTAAGTGAAAACAACTCACTTGCATCTCGACTTTAAGTGAGTGAATCAAATCAGACTCTAACAAAGATTAAGAGTCAATCAAGATCGATTGAGGTTGTATACAAAACCTCATAATCGATATCAAGAAATTCAAGAGTCATGATCCTATGATATAATAGATTCAACAAAATCAAAGAGAAGGCTCAACTGTAACTGATTTTCGTATTCATCTTATCAGATCTCTAAATTCTTCCCAAATAATCATGATTGATCCATAAACTTATTCAATACCCAAAATAAAGCGGAACGTGAATTTGGAAACTCGTACTATATTTCAAGTAACACAATCAACTTCAGTTCAATCTGATTTCTTTCAAACTATAATTCAGCTTTTCAGACTCAATTGCTGATATCATTTTTATAGCCGTTCACCAAGGTTATCACATAGCAACTACTTCAGATAAAGGTTCAACATACAGTTATTGTAACATAATAAAGTATGCAACTATATCTGTATGCAATGCACCCAGATTCATCATTATGCAGGCAAATTACTTAAAGCTCAAATGTACCTGTAGTGTCATCGTCTGGTGCATCTTGAACCGAGGTATCTGTAGATGCTTGTTGCCTAAGAGTTGGATCTTCATTCAAGTTTCTCCTCGTTCCCCATGGATTAGGACACACTCTCGAAAAATGTCCCACTTGATAGCAAGGATGACATTTTCCTTAAGTTTCTCGGCATTTATCGCAAGCATGTTTTCCTCCACAGTGAGTATAGTATTCACCGGCATATTCTTCTTTCTGACCCAAACCAAGTTGCTTCGGTCTGCTAGAGCTAGAAGAGCTACTCCCAGACTTCTTGAATTGTTGCCTTAAATGCTTTAACCGCTCTTCACTTCCCCTAACACTACCTCCTACCTCATATCTGCTCAGTCATGACAAATGTGACTGAGAATGTAGTTGTTCGAAATGCTGAGGCACGATTGAACTTTCCTTCTATCTCATAAAACCGGCTTCAGCTCTTTTAGCCCTGTCAATAGCATCAACCAATCTATTCGGTCTCCCCGCATCTATCCAAGCATAAATTTCCGGATTCAGTCCATTGATAAACAATTTCGTTTGGACTTCTTCATCTTGAATCACGTGAGGAACAAAACGGAGCAAGCTGGAGAATTCAGCAACATACCCGTCGATAGTCATATTTCCTTGCTGCAAGTTAACAAATTCTCCTGCTCTATCCTCTCTATATGATCTCGGATGAAATCGTTGACAAAATTTAGTCTTAAATACCTGCCAAGAAATTACTATACCTCTGTTTTCCAGACATTGCTTCGTCGCAAACCACCAGCTTCTTGTTAAATCTTGCAGTTGGTATACGACCAGCTTGATTCTTCGTTCATCAGAGTATTCTAAAGATTCAAACAATTGATCAAGATTTTCTAATCAACCTTCACAAGCACTGGAATCTTCTGTACCTTTCAAATTTGGTGGATTATACGTCTGAAATTGTTCAAATAGCACCTCCATCGGTGTGAGGGTAGCATCCATCGATTCTAAAAGCTTACTACAATACTGATATGTTCAGTCGAAGGTAATTACTTCACTTGCGAAGTACTGTTCGGTTCAATCTGGGGTGCTAACATCACCCAAAGAACATGACTTACTTCAAAATAAGATCCATAAGTAACATAGAGATTATACTATTCAAATCGTTAAAAATACATATAATCTCATGATTTGCCATATTACACATGCTTACAACTCCTCATGCTATTCAAAGAAACATGCTTACAAGGAATTCAAAAATTCATGTGAATTCACATAATCAGGTAAGCACATAAGTATTTAAGCATGTACTCAGATGATTTCTCCAAGTAGTAAATCACACTCACATACATTTTATCAATTTCAGTAAAGCATCAATCAAGTCATACTAAAGAAAATGCATGCGACTCGATCTACCCCGCTCAACTTCTAACTCAGTTCAGTAAACATACGCTCTGATACCACCTGTTGTGAGGACCCGGGCGCTAATCTCTCAAATCAAAACATTTAATCCAATAACATGAATTAAAATCAAGCAATCAAAGGCCTAAAAAAAATTAACATGGTTGCGCCACGCACGCTTGAGAGCGGGCAAACAAACCAGCAACCGAGCTGGTTAGCTCGCGCACAGGCTCGCCCCTGCGCGGGTCTGCAGTCCAAAAAAATAAAATTCAGCACTTGGTTGCTGCTGCCCAAGCCCTTCCAAGCCATTTTTGCACATCTAGACAAGATATTCCAATGCCAACAAGAATCTTAAACATAATACAAGTTCCAAGTATAGATTACAAGATAACATAATGATTCTTCTTGGCACCTATCCAAAAGAATAAGAACAAGTTCATGCCATATTCCTTAAGATAGTCTCAAAGCTAATGGAATAAATAATACAAGCATCTTCATAACCAAGAGAGCATGATGCTACAACAAGATAAGTTCCATTTCTTCATATAAACCAACTCAAGTTTACATGTAGAATCTACAAAAGTGACTCAACTAAATTTCAAATGTAGCAACAACATAACATCTAGATTAAAGTCTAGTCTCAAGCCTTTAATACAAACATCAAAACATGAAAGGATAAACTAAACCAATGAATTCAACATATCAACATTTGATTCCAAATCTAACATGCTTGACATTACAAAAGAACATAAACTTCTTCTATCACCCGAGTCTCCACTCTAATCTCTCAATCTCTCGCTTTCTTGCCAAGTCTGACTCGCTTACTCTTCAACCTAATGCAATGCACACATACAGGCAAAACAACAGCCGGATAACTCTAGTGAGAATAAATCTCAGTATGAAAGACATATATATAAATCAAGTAGATATAATTCAAATAAGAAATCTACTATCACAATCATCATTTCCTTATACCCTTACCTATCGAATATCTTTCAAAAAAAATTCATTCAATAACATAAAGTGTAACACCCGGTATTTTTAATTACATAAATCCGCCTGCATAATTAGGATATTTAATTATTTAAATTTATGATTTATGAGTTAGATAATTATGTGAATTATTTATGCATGATTTAATTTATTTTTAAGCATTTAACCCATAATTAGTGATTTTTATGATTTTTAGTATTTTTATTATTTAATCGCGTAGACGAGACCGTGGACGGACGAGATGACGACTTTCCATCCAAATTATTTTATGAACCTTTTTAGAGCCTTAAAATATTATTTTGAGTTTTATTATCTCAAAATTTTAAGTATTTAATTTTATTTAATTTTAGGGGTCATTTTTATCCAAAATTAGTCAAAATATTGACTTTTTAGTATTTTTAAAATTCCCCTAAATTATTAATTCGAGATTTTATTTATGTTATCAGATTTTTTAAATGTTCAATTAAGAGTTTAAGTTGTATATTAATTATTTAAAACCTTTTTATAATTAATTAATTAACCTATATTCTATTTGACACAAAAATTTAACCTAATCAACATAAAAATCCTAGTAGCCGATTTCTTCACCCCTTAGCCGCCTCCACTCTCACAAAATCTTCATCTCCTTCGGCCAAGACCAGCTCCAAGAACACCATAGCCATTATTTCGAAGGTTCCAAGCAAGCCAAGGCATCCCGTCGTCGTCCCGTCGTCCCGAAGCCCGTCGTACACGCTTTTAGCTCTATAAATCGGTATTAAGGCATGTTTCTATTCACTTTTCAAACCTATATCAGTGTATGTATGCGTGTGGGTGTGTAACATCAGAATTTATCATTTGACAGCAAGCTTTTCGAATTTCCTTCACTAATGCTCTCGGTTTTGACATGTATTGGTTCATGCTCACGTTTTTGTCATCCATGGCTTGAAGGGGGCTGCTGGCTAGGTCCTACGGGGTCCCTAGGATGTCTAGATGAGTCGGCCATGGTTGGGTTGGGGCTAGGAATCACGGCCGATCGGGTTTTCAGAAAGGAAACTGAGGCGCGCAGGGAGGGCTCGGTGTAGGCTAAGGGGGCAGCATGGGGTTCGGGCCAGGGTGTGGTTCGAACCGGCAGGACCCTGGGGAGGTCCTGCCGGCGGGGCTCCGGCCACGGTGGCCGGAGCTAGGCTGCAGCAGGCCGTGAAGGCCTGCTGCTCGTTCGGCCGAGACAAGGAGGGAAAGGATGGTTAGGGTTTCGGGTTCTAGGGTTAGGCTTGGATCCGGGTCAGGTCAGGTGTTCCGGGTCGGGTCTAAAATAATATGGGTTGAGTTAAGTGGTTCCGGGTTCGGGTTATTTTAATTGGGCTCGGGTATTTTTATTTTTTAGTTTTTAAGTTAATTAGGAGTTAAATGGACTAATTAAATTCCCAAAAATTTAATTAGTACCATTTAATTTATTTGGTTTACATTAGATTATTTTGGGTTATTTTATTTATTTTTGGGCTTTTAATAATTTTTATTTAAATTTTTAAGTTGGCCAGAAATTTTTATGGGCTTGGGAGCCCATGAAAGTTATTGGGCCTGTTATTGGGCTTTTGGGCCCATTGGGCCAGGGACAGTGTTATTGGGCCAAGTCTTAAGTTAATGGGCTTGCATGTCTAGGGCCAGCAGCTGTATCAAACCATGAAAAATTGCATGTGTCCTGATTATATATTTAATTATTTTTATGCATTTAAGTTATTTTAATATTTATATGTTAGTAAAAAAAAAATTAAATTAAATATATATGAAGGACACACAATTTATTTAAGTACATGCATTCATGAAATCAATTTTTATGCTATGATTGAATATCTATGGTTGAGCAAATAAAATATTTTAGGTGGAAATTGAAGTAGTGTGGCCATTTATGGGCAGTTTTCTGCCATTTATGTATGGGCAGTTTCTGCCATTTATGTATGGGTGGTTCGCCACCAGCCTCGTACGATGGTTTCTTAGACTGATCAGTCGCACTATAAGTATGGGTCACACTTACGGATAGAACCATTCGATGTTAAGAAAATAAATGCTCAACAACTCAAGTATGTATGTTATGTATTATTGTTATTTATGTTTATTTAGGTAAGTTATGTTATGTAAATTTTAAGCATGCTCATTCATGTATATGTATGTATTAGTATTAAAGTGTTTTAAATTATTTTGAACCCTTGTTAGTATGCATGTTGGGCCTCTAGGCTCACTACACTGATATGGTGCAGGTGAGTACGTAGAGGAGCAGGTTACTCCTACCGGTGGTGAGGATGTATGAGCAGCGCTGCAGTAGCCCCGTGACCGTGACAGCTTCTGAGTCACCATGCATGAGTGTCATGATACATTTTAATATTTTTAGTGGATGAGGTTTATTGGAATATTTTATTAAATATTTTTAGTGCATGTACACATTTTATTATTTTATATATGCAGTATATTTTAATTATTGTTTTGACTCAGATAGTTATTTAATTTAAAGAATGCATTTTCTTAAGTATTTAAATTGTTTATTTATTTAGTCATGTATTTATTTTAAATATTTTATTCTGTGCATATATGTATGGGCATATATGTACATATTTTATTTAGTAGTATAAAAAAAAAAAAAAAAATTCCGCATATTTATTTATTAGAGAGTTAGGGTCGTTTCAGTTGGTATCAGAGCACGGTCCTTGGAGGGGTCACTACTGCTATGCAAGCTCAGAAATCCACGCTACCGGTCTGTAAGTTTTAATGTTTATAGTATGATTTAATTTCTAGAATTTAAAGTTAGCCTTAATTTTAAACACTTAGTTATGCATGGCAATTTACGTAAATAAATATGTGGTGGTGCAGAATGCCTCCCAGACAGGTGAACCGACGTGGGAGACCTCCACATCCACCTCCACCTCCACCGCCACCTCAGCAGCACCCCATGACAGCACTGGAGCAGGCCAGTGCCACCATGATGGCGGGTATTACTGCTCTGTTGGAGCAGCAGGCTGCACGTCCCAGACTGTCCCATGAGGAGGACGTCGCAGAGAGGTTCCAGAAGAAGGGGCCTAAGGAGTTTTTGGGGACCACCGATCCTTTGGTGGCTGAGAGATGGATTCGCTCTCTTGAGTCCATTTTCGACTATATGGGGATCACAGACACCGACAGGGTGAGCTGTGCTACGTACATGATGAGAGGTGATGCAGCCCTTTGGTGGGAGGGTGCAGTTCGAGGAGTCCATCTACCTACACTGACGTGGGCCGAGTTCAGGCGTATCTTCTACGCCAAGTACTTCACTGAGGACGTGCGCAATCGCATGATCCGAGAGTTCATGAGTCTCCGTCAGGGGGACAGGTCTGTGGTGGAGTATGTGAGCCAGTTTGAGAGGGGCTGTCACTTTGTGCCCATGATTGCTGATAGTCCGCAGGAGAAGCTGCGACAGTTTGTGGAGGGCCTGAAGGCTGAGATCAGGCACGACGTGCGTATGGCAGACGTCTTTACATATGAGTCTGCAGTTAGCAGGGCCTTGCGTTCCGAGGAGGGACGGAGGGAGATACAGAGAGAGCAGCAGGGTAAGAGGCAGTTTACGCAGACAGGGTATCAGCGACCATCTTCGCAGCCACCTGCGAAGAAGCAGTCTACAGGGCCATCTAAGGGCCCAAATCAGCAGAGGCCTCAGGGGAAGCCACAGCAGCAGACTAGGGGCGGGGCCCCTACTCCAGGGAGATACCCAGTATGTCCGAAGTGTCAGAA
Organism: Henckelia pumila; assembly: GCF_033568475.1. Classification (NCBI taxonomy): domain Eukaryota; kingdom Viridiplantae; phylum Streptophyta; class Magnoliopsida; order Lamiales; family Gesneriaceae; genus Henckelia; species Henckelia pumila. Next base: position 223,442,728 of record NC_133123.1, on the reverse strand, counting down.
GATGCATTCCGGGCAGTGTCTATTGGGAGCAGGAGTCTGCTATCGCTGCAAGGAGCCAGGGCATCAGATTGCCAACTGCCCGCAGAGGCAGAACGTCAGTGGGCGAGTTTATGTGATGCAGGCAGAGGAGGCAGACCCAGATACCTCCTTGATCACCGGTATACCTAACCCCTAGAACTTTTTCAATTCTTTGCTTTTGTTTATTGTGATTATATCTGAATGCCTGTTGCATGAGTTTAATTATCAGCATGCTAGAATAAGAATTTTGTTTCTTTGTGATTAGAATTAAGGATTTGTAGTGTTTTAACCTTGGGAGCATAGTGGTAAGAATTGTTGGGAATCTTCTGCGTGCAGGGAGAATTCTAGTTGGAGGCAACTCCACGTTTGCGTTGCTAGATTCAGGAGCCACGCATTCGTTTATCTCCCGAGATTTTGTCAGACGGATAGGCATTTCACCGGAGGTTGTAGACAGTGGTTACGATGTTACCATGCCATCCGGACAGATTATCACTACCACTAGTGTCATCAGGGATCTGGAATTGGAGTTGCAGGGACACTCCATTCGAGCAGATCTAGTGGTTCTTCCATTGACTGGGTTTGACTTGATTTTGGGTATGGACTGGCTATCAGTTAATGGAGCTTCGATTGATTTCCGACGTAGGACAGTGTCAGTGAAGCCAGCAGGAGGTGAGATGTTTACTTTCTTTGCATCTCAGTCTAGCAGTATTCCTCAGATGATATCACTTGTTCGTGCAAGGAAACTGTTGCGCCATGGATGTCAGGGTTTTCTTGCTAGTGTGGTCACTACCTCAGATTTTTCTAGCAGATCTTTATCAGATATAGAGGTGGTACGTGACTATCCAGATGTTTTTCCTGACGATGTTGCAGGAGTTCCACCAGTGAGAGAGGTGGAGTTCAGTATTGAGTTGTTGCCGGATACTGTGCCTATCTCTAAGGCACCGTATCGACTTGCTCCTACAGAGATGAGAGAGTTGAAGGAGCAGATTCAGGAGCTGTTGGAGAAGGTCTTTGTTCGTCCTAGCTTTTCTCCATGGGGAGCTCCAGTGTTGTTTGTGAAGAAGAAGGACGGCAGCATGAGATTGTGCATCGACTACCGGGAGCTCAACAGAGTCACAGTGAAGAATAAGTATCCACTACCGAGGATAGAGGATTTATTCGATCAGTTGCAGGGAGCTTCGGTATTCTCCAAGATCGATCTGCGATCTGGTTACCATCAGCTGAGAGTCAGGGATTCAGACGTGTCTAAGACTGCCTTTAGGACACGATATGGGCATTACGAGTTCTTAGTGATGCCCTTTGGGTTGACCAATGCTCCAGCAGTTTTTATGGATCTCATGCATCGTGTCTTCCAGCCGTATCTAGATCAGTTTGTCATTGTATTCATTGATGACATATTGATCTACTCGAGGAGCATTGAGGAGCATACACAGCATTTTCATACAGCCTTGCAGACCTTGAGGGAGCATCGACTGTTTGCAAAGTTCAGTAAGTGTGAGTTTTGGTTGGAGCAGGTGGCGTTTCTAGGCCACATTATTTCTAGGGATGGGATCGCAGTGGATCAGTCCAAGGTGCAGGCAGTGAGGGATTGGGGGATTCCAAAGAATGCTTCGGAGATTCGTAGCTTCTTGGGTTTGGCAGGATACTATAGGAAGTTCATCAAGGGTTTTTCCTCTATTGCAGTACCCTTGACTTCCTTAACCAAGAAGAACGCGAAGTATACTTGGAGTCCAGATTGTCAGAGGAACTTTGATCAGCTGAAGGATGCACTTACTTCAGCGCCTGTGTTAGCTATGACAGTGCCACATGAGGAGTTAGTGGTGTACACCGACGCGTCCAAGCTTGGGTTGGGCGCAGTACTTATGCAGAGTGGCAGAGTTATCGCATATGCGTCGCGACAGTTGAAGATTCATGAGCAGAACTATCCGACGCATGATTTGGAGCTTGCAGCAGTGGTATTTGCGTTGAAAATCTGGAGGCACTATCTTTACGGCGAGAAGTGCAAAATTTTCACCGACCACAAGAGCCTCAAGTACTTCTTCACCCAGAAGGAGTTGAACATGAGGCAGCGCAGATGGCTTGAGCTTGTTAAGGACTATGACTGTGACATTAGCTACCATCCGGGTAAGGCTAATGTAGTGGCAGATGCTTTGAGTCGGAAGTCGTCAGTGGTGTCATGTTTGACTGTACAGTTACCACTACAGACCGAGATTCAGAGATTTGGTTTGGAGTGCTATCCGAGCGGCCAGGCACCGAGCTTGTCAGTGTTGACGGTGCAGCCAGTATTGCGAGATCGGATTAGAGAGGGACAGTCCACTGATGAGGAGCTACAGCGATGGAGACAGAGAGATGAGGCTAGAGGTAATCTCTTGTATACAGTGGAGGATGGCATCGTTCAGTACCGTGGGAGGATGTGGGTATCGAACGTTGATCAGTTGAGAGCCGAGATTCTAGCAGAGGCTCATGCATCTCCGTACTCCATTCACCCCGGAAGTACGAAGATGTACCGAGACTTACAGTTATTGTATTGGTGGCCTGGGATGAAGAGTGACATCGGGAGAGTGGTGTCAGAGTGTTTGACTTGTCAGCAAGTCAAAGCAGAGCATCAGCGTCCAGCAGGACTTCTTAGACCTCTCCCTATTCCGGAATGGAAGTGGGAGAATATTACGATGGACTTTGTGGTTGGCTTACCGAGGAGTACCAGAGGGTGTACAGCGATTTGGGTGATTGTGGATAGACTCACCAAGTCAGCTCATTTCTTGCCGGTAAGGACTACTTACACTTTGACACAGTATGCAGAGCTTTACATCAGAGAGATTGTTAGACTGCATGGCATACCAGTGTCTATCGTATCAGACAGAGATCCGAGGTTCACCTCAGCGTTTTGGAAGAGTCTGCACACAGCCTTGGGGACTAGACTTTTGTTCAGTACAGCATTTCATCCCCAGACAGATGGTCAGTCCGAGAGAGTGATCCAGGTTCTCGAGGATCTTTTGAGAGCTTGTGTCATCGATTTTCGAGGATCTTGGGAGACTAGACTGCCATTAGTGGAGTTTACCTATAACAACAGCTTTCAGTCGTCTATAGGTATGGCTCCTTATGCAGCACTTTATGGGAGGAGATGCAGATCTCCGGTGCATTGGGATGAGGTTGGTGAGCGGATTTTGTTGGGTCCGGAGATTGTGCAGCAGACAGCTGACATCGTGACGCAAATTCGAGAGAGGATGAGGACTGCGCAGAGTCGGCAGAAGAGTTATGCAGATGCCAGACGACGCGATTTGGAGTTCGCAGTAGGTGATCACGTATTCTTGAAGGTGTCACCTATGAAGGGAGTAGCGCGTTTTGGGCGGAGAGGCAAGCTTAAACCGAGGTATATAGGGCCATTCGAGATCTTGGAGCGAGTTGGCACGTTGGTCTATCGTTTAGCTCTACCTCCAGGGCTAGCGGCAGTGCACAACGTTTTCCATGTGTCCATGCTTCGGAGATATGTCTCCAACCCGTCGCATGTGTTGGATTTCGAGCCCTTACAGTTGCCACCGGATCTTGTATACGAGGAGAGACCAGTGCGGATCTTGGCTAGAGAGGAGCGGAGGGTTAGGACGCGGGTCATACCGATGGTCAGAGTCCAGTGGCTGAATCACTCGGAGGAGGAAGCTACTTGGGAGACCGAGGAGGATATGAGGACTCGCTACCCGGAGTTGTTCGGGTAAGTACTTTAATTTCGAGGACGAAATTCAATTTAAGGGGGGGAGAATTGTAACACCCGGTATTTTTAATTACATAAATCCGCCTGCATAATTAGGATATTTAATTATTTAAATTTATGATTTATGGGTTAGATAATTATGTGAATTATTTATGCATGATTTAATTTATTTTTAAGCATTTAACCCATAATTAGTGATTTTTATGATTTTTAGTATTTTTATTATTTAATCGCGTAGACGGGACCGTGGACGGACGAGATGACGACTTTCCATCCAAATTATTTTATGAACCTTTTTAGAGCCTTAAAATATTATTTTGAGTTTTATTATCTCAAAATTTTAAGTATTTAATTTTATTTAATTTTAGGGGTCATTTTTATCCAAAATTAGTCAAAATATTGACTTTTTAGTATTTTTAAAATTCCCCTAAATTATTAATTCGAGATTTTATTTATGTTATCAGATTTTTTAAATGTTCAATTAAGAGTTTAAGTTGTATATTAATTATTTAAAACCTTTTTATAATTAATTAATTAACCTATATTCTATTTGACACAAAAATTTAACCTAATCAACATAAAAATCCTAGTAGCCGATTTCTTCACCCCTTAGCCGCCTCCACTCTCACAAAATATTCATCTCCTTCGGCCAAGACCAGCTCCAAGAACACCATAGCCATTATTTCGAAGGTTCCAAGCAAGCCAAGGCATCCCGTCGTCGTCCCGTCGTCCCGAAGCCCGTCGTACACGCTTTTAGCTCTATAAATCGGTATTAAGGCATGTTTCTATTCACTTTTCAAACCTATATCAGTGTATGTATGCGTGTGGGTGCGTAACATCAGAATTTATCATTTGACAGCAAGCTTTTCGAATTTCCTTCACTAATGCTCTCGGTTTTGACATGTATTGGTTCATGCTCACGTTTTTGTCATCCATGGCTTGAAGGGGGCTGCTGGCTAGGTCCTACGGGGTCCCTAGGATGTCTAGATGAGTCGGCCATGGTTGGGTTGGGGCTAGGAATCACGGCCGATCGGGTTTTCAGAAAGGAAACTGAGGCGCGCAGGCTAGGGTTTTGGTGGAAGAGGGCTCGGTGTAGGCTAAGGGGGCAGCATGGGGTTCGGGCCAGGGTGTGGTTCGAACCGGCAGGACCCTGGGGAGGTCCTGCCGGCGGGGCTCCGGCCACGGTGGCCGGAGCTGGGCTGCAGCAGGCCGTGAAGGCCTGCTGCTCGTTCGGCCGAGACAAGGAGGGAAAGGATGGTTAGGGTTTCGGGTTCTAGGGTTAGGCTTGGATCCGGGTCGGGTCAGGTGGTCCGGGTCGGGTCTAAAATAATATGGGTTGAGTTAAGTGGGTCCGGGTCCGGGTTATTTTAATTGGGCTTGGGTATTTTTATTTTTTAGTTTTTAAGTTAATTAGGAGTTAAATGGACTAATTAAATTCCCAAAAATTTAATTAGTACCATTTAATTTATTTGGTTTACATTAGATTATTTTGGGTTATTTTATTTATTTTTGGGCTTTTAATAATTTTTATTTAAATTTTTAAGTTGGCCAGAAATTTTTATGGGCTTGGGAGCCCATGAAAGTTATTGGGCCTGTTATTGGGCTTTTGGGCCCATTGGGTCAGGGACAGTGTTATTGGGTCAAGTCTTAAGTTAATGGGCTTGCATGTCTAGGGCCAGCAGCTGTATCAAACCATGAGAAATTGCATGTGTCCTGGTTATATATTTAATTATTTTTATGCATTTAACTTATTTTAATATTTATATGTTAGTAAAAAAAAAATTAAATTAAATATATATGAAGGACACACAATTTATTTAAGTACATGCATTCATGAAATCAATTTTTATGCTATGATTGAATATCTATGGTTGAGCAAATAAAATATTTTAGGTGGAAATTGAAGTAGTGTGGCCATTTATGGGCAGTTTTCTGCCATTTATGTATGGGCAGTTTCTGCCATTTATGTATGGGTGGTTCGCCACCAGCCTCGTACGATGGTTTCTTAGACTGATCAGTCGCACTATAAGTATGGGTCACACTTACGGATAGGACCATTCGATGTTAAGAAAATAAATGCTCAACAACTCAAGTATGTATGTTATGTATTATTGTTATTTATGTTTATTTAGGTAAGTTATGTTATGTAAATTTTAAGCATGCTCATTCATGTATATGTATGTATTAGTATTAAAGTGTTTTAAATTATTTTGAACCCTTGTTAGTATGCATGTTGGGCCTCTAGGCTCACTACACTGATATGGTGCAGGTGAGTACGTAGAGGAGCAGGTTACTCCTACCGGTGGTGAGGATGTATGAGCAGCGCTGCAGTAGCCCCGTGACCGTGACAGCTTCTGAGTCACCATGCATGAGTGTCATGATACATTTTAATATTTTTAGTGGATGAGGTTTATTGGAATATTTTATTAAATATTTTTAGTGCATGTACACATTTTATTATTTTATATATGCAGTATATTTTAATTATTGTTTTGACTCAGATAGTTATTTAATTTAAAGAATGTATTTTCTTAAGTATTTAAATTGTTTATTTATTTAGTCATGTATTTATTTTAAATATTTTATTCTGTGCATATATGTATGGGCATATATGTACATATTTTATTTAGTAGTATAAAAAAAAAAAAAATTCCGCATATTTATTTATTAGAGAGTTAGGGTCGTTTCATAAAGACTCAAAGACAAGTCGAGGGTTAAAGGATTCAAGTCTCACAGAATCGATATTTTCAAAAATCATCTCGTTGGGATCCCGAAAATATAATAAGGCCCAAAATCAAGCCTCCCACCTACACTCCCGCTCGAGGTGGTAACAATCTCGTATTTCCTGGACTGTGAAGACTATACTGAGAACCGTGGCAAAAAGAAATCAAGTCAGATCTCTAGCCTCTAATATACAAGTTCACCACGTCCAATATTTTATTTTCGATTCTGTTTTCAGGGTTTCAAAAGAATTGTGGCTCAAGAAGTTTACTCTCGACTCTATAACCAATCTACCACAACTTAACAACTCAAAATAATCTAAACTCATCAATCTCAAATAAATTATCAATCATCAATCTTAACAAGTAGTCATGTTTAAATCAAACAACTCATATATCAACCAATCCAATCAACTAATTCAAGTAATTCATATAGGTCATATAAGAGTAAGTAAAACACCTAATCATGCATGTATGTGATTTAATAAACTCTAAAACCACCACGTTCTCGGGTCATTCTACCTATCGAGGTTAATGTCGAATCATACCTTGATCTTGATCTTTACTTCTCAAAACTCTTGTAACTTCTGATCACACAAGCTTCCACAAAAATCTGCTCAAACCTTCTTGCTATTCCAATATCTAGTTGTGTCCAACTTGAAGCTCATTTCAAGTCACTTCTGGACTCGTCGACTCAAATTCGATATCCATCAACTTCAATCTAAATTGAAGTATGTTACAGCTCAACATTAGCTTCCCAAACTCATTTCAACTCATCAAAGTTTAATCAACTTCAAGACTTGTCAATAACCAAAAATCCAATCGACGACGAATCAATTTGAAACCGATGATTCTAATATTTTAAACATCAACCAAACATTGATATCTAACTCATAATACTATCATTTCATCACTACACATTCAAATTCAGCACTTGCATTTTTCAAAAATTCGTCAAACAAGAACCGACGACATAACGGGTCGAATTCGATAATTCCAACAGTATAATCATCAATATTATCACCATATAAACTCAATGTCAATATCAATATATCAGCATTATCTCGAAATCCAACAGCCTATAATTTCAGAATTTCAAAAATACTTCCAAAAATCGAAAACATGTTCAAACGACGATCTTTTCTCGATCCGTCTTAAATATGCTATCGTCGTATATACTAGAACACGTTTATAAAATCAAATCTTAATTCTAACAAAATATTCAAAATTAAAACATGGTAGAATTTAGCCAAAATTACGTCAAAGTGTAGCACTCGAAGCCGTGATTGCAAATATACGATCAATTTAAAATTCTACCGGCCGGATTGAGTTCTATGAATTTTTGAAATGAAGGAATCGAGCATGGGAGCTTCTTCTTCAACGTTTCTGCTTCCCTTCGTTTATTTTGCTGAGTGAAATGAATTGGTTGTACCAATTCATATATGTATCACACGTGTGATCCCACTCGCATGCCTAATTGCATTTTGGTCCCTGAGAGTTTGGTTATTTGCAAATCAATTCTTCCTCAATTATTTGCTTTTAAATATATCCTTTTTATATCCAAACTCATAATAAAAATATTAAATCTCATAAATATTCAACCCAAATATTTTATTATTTTAATTTATAAATCCCGGAATTTAATTCTCAAATATCCGTAAATTTTCAAATTAAATATTTTTGGTTCGGAAATTAAATCTCTAATTTTCATAAATTCTCAATTAATATTTTTCCAAATACGAAATTTAAATCTCTAATTCCGTAATTAGTAACTTAATATTTTCAGGACCTTACAATTCACATATTTTACTTTTTTTGTTACTGGTCGGTTGAGTTCACATATGTCACTACAATTAATGCGAGAGATGAAACTGGGAATTTTCAGAAGTGATATATACCGACAGTCTACTCATTAATTTATTGAGAGCGCGTGGTTTAAAATTCATAATATCCTGACAAAAGGTGTTGATTGGATATTTGACCTTTGGTTTCTAGTGACCTTTCATCTTCTCTCTCTAATAAATGTCGATGGCAAATTATGCACATATTTCCATATCATATCAGCAAATATGGACATATTTGAGTAAGGTGAGTAGACTGAATAGTACTATAAGATAACATGTTATTATATAATTTTTCAATATCAACTGATACGTTATATTAAATGAATATCAGTTACTGATTTGACATGTTGCCGACTCTTGAGTTCTCAGACTTTGTCAACTTCCTGCTCATCTATTAATCCAAGTATATTGAGAAAATGAGAAAACTTAACGTCTGGTAGTGGTTTGGTGAAGATGTCGGCTGCCTGTTGATCGGTAGATATATAGATCATTCGAATCTCTTTTTTCAGCACATGATCTCTTATGAAGTGATGTCGCACATCGATATGTTTGGTTCTTGAATGCATTAAAATATTCTGAGTGATTGCAATAACTCTTGTGTTATCACAAAATATGGGAGCCTCGTTTGATTTTATTCCTTAGTCTTTAAAATTGTTGTTGTATCCATAGGATTTGTGCACAGCAGTTGCCAGCTACTACGTATTCATCTTCTGCAGTTGAGGTTGCAATAGATGTTTGCTTCTTGCTAAATCATGACATCAGTCTATCTCCCAGAAATTGACAAGAACCGCTAGTGCTCTTTTGATTAATTTTGCATCCTGCATAATCTGCATCTGAATAACCAACTAAGTTAAATTCTGAGTCTTTAGAGTACCAAAGACCCATGTTAGGAGTACCCTTAAGATATTTAAGTATTCGTTTAGCAGCTATATAATGTGATTGTTTGGGTGCTGCTTGAAGTCTAGCACATAAACATACTGCAAACATTATCAGGTCTACTTGCATTGATATATAATAATGAACCAATGAGTCCGCGATACATTGTTATCTCTACCGGTGCTCCTACTTCATCTTTATTGAGTTTTATGCAAGCACTCATAGGAGTTGATGCAGTAGAGAAATTCTCCATTCCAAATTTCTTGATAAGCTTGTTGTTCAACATAGACCTCTTCATGCAGTAATCCATTAAGAAAGGCTGACTTCACATCCATTTGATAAAATTTGAAGTTCTTGTAGGCAGCATATGCTAAGAATATTCTTATGGCTTCAAGTCTTGCCATCGGTGCGAATGATTCATCAAAGTCAATGCCTTCCTCTTTTCTAAATTCTTAAGCAACCAGTCTGGCTTTGTTTCTTATCAATGTACCATGATCATCCAATTTATTGAGAAATACCCATTTGGTACCCATGATATTTTTGTTCGGTCGAGGAACTAGATTCCAAACTTTGTTTCTGTTAAACTGATTTAGTTTCTCCTGTATTGCTTCAATCCAGCTAGTATCTTGTAAAGCTTCATCAACTTACTTGGGTTTCAGCTGTGATATGAATGCTGCATGCAGTAACTCATTAATCATTTGATTTCTAGTACGTAATGGAGCAATAGTATTACCAATGACCAGCCAATGTGGATGATCTTTGCTTTACTGGAGACATGGTCCAAGGGAATTTGTATCTTGATTTCTTGGAGTATCATCTTCAAGTCTGACTGTGTTGTCAGGTGTGATAGTTTCCTCTTCAATCATTGGTTTTTCATGATCTCGACCAATTTTGTCTTCGTTTGGTTGAACAGTCAGGGGCTCTGGTTCAGTTCTCCTAATGGGAGGTTCATCACTATCACTTTCATCATTTAGAATGGTTTTTTTACAGCCTATTTTCTAGATCTTTAATATTCATCTGATATTGATCTGCACATACATTAGTTCATCAAAAAAACATGAATGGTTTCCTCTACTGTCAGTGACTTATTATTGAATACTCTATAAGCTCAACTGACTGAGGAATAACCAATGAATATGCCTTTGTCTACCTTCGCATCAAAATCTATCAAGTGATGTTTGTCGTTGTCATGGATAAAGCACTTGCATTCAAATATTTTGAAATATGAGACATCGGGTTTTGTGCCATTATAGATCTCATAAGGTTTTTTGTTGTGTCTTTTGTTAATCAAAGATCTGTTTTGAGTGTAACATGTTGTGTTAATTTCCTCTGACCAAAGTCTTTGAGAGACGTTAGAATCAGCAATCATAGTTCTAGATGCTTCCTTGAGAGTGCGATTCCTTCTCTCAGCAATACCATTTTGATGTGGGGTCCGAGAAGCTGATAACTCATGCTTGATTCTTTGGTCATCTAGATAGGATCCAAGGGTTTTGTTTAAAAACTCAGTGCCTCTATCACTCCTGATCCGATCTATCCCAACATATTTCTCATTTTGCAAACGTTTTAACATTTTAATCAAGTGATTAGTTGTTTGATCTTTAGAAGACAAAAATATTACCCAGGTAAACCGAGAATAATCATCCATAATGACTAGATTATATCTCATTTCTCCTATTATTCTGATCGGTATAGGACCAAATAGGTCCATGTGCAGTAAGTATAAGCATTTGAAAGACAACATACACCCTTTTGTTTAGTAGCTCTCACTTGTTTGCTTTGCTGACAGGCTGAACAGACTTTATTCTTTTTGAAATCCCCTTTGGGCAAGCCAAAAACCAGTTCATGTTTGCTTAGATGTTTAATGGACTTAAAATTTAAATGATTCAAACGCTTATGTCATAACCAGTTCTTATCACTTTCAGCAACAAAACATGTAGGAAACGATGGTTGATCACATTGCCAATTTATCCTATATGTGTTTTGTTCTCTTATTCCGGTTAACATAATTTCACCTTTACTAGATTTGATTATGCATTAGTGTTTGTGGAATTCAACAATATGACCATTATCACACAATTGACTGATGCTAATCATATTATAGAATAGATTATCGACAAGTAACATGTCATTGATAATAATGTTACCATTGGTAATCTTACCCTTATCCACAGTCTTACCCTTTGAGTTATCACCGAAAATTATTTTTGGTCCTTTGTAGTATATGATTTCAGATAATAAGTCTTTGTTTCCAGTCATGTGCCTGGAGCATCCACTGTTGAGATACCAAGTTGTCTTTTCTACTGTTTTGTTTCTCTCGACTGATTTTACTGATAGTACCTGCAAAAATAGAATATGAATATGGTACCCTTATCTATTTGGGTCCGAACTGGATTAGTCCTTTTGGGACCCATACCTGAATTACCCTGACGGGTTTACCCGTGTGTGCATCCAAAAAATGAATCGGCAGAGGGGACTGATGTATGCTTGTGTGTGGTCTGGATACTACTGTGTGTTGTTTGAACTTTTTATATTTGTTGTTCAGTCTGTACCGCTTTTGAACAGGCATACAGTTGAAGTACCGGTTCTGTATCACCTAATGATTCCTGTACTTAGATTGACTTGGTTCAAACCTTGATTGTTTTAACTTAGATCGATTTCCATTCTTTGTTCATTCAGTTTAGGTCTGACTTATGTTTCTCCTTTCCATGGATTCTGAGGTTCCACATATCCCAGCCCTCTGAGCTTAGCCTTGTTCTCATAGCGTATTGGTTGTTCTACATTGATCTTAGGCTCATTGTGTTCATATATCATACTAGATCGGGCAAATGTTATGACATTAGGATTGTCCTTGCTAGGATATGATTAAGTATCTTCCTCAGTAAGAGTGCAGTCATTTGAACCATATCCTAGGCCGATTTTTTCACCTGTCTGTTTCTGGTTCTCATGTATCTTACTTAACGAGGTAGAAGAATTATTCCAAGAGTTGATTGTTTTAAGCAACTTTTGATTTTCATACAAAGTAGCTTGGAATACTCGTCTCATGTTATCATTCTCAGTTGCTAGCAGGTTTAGCTTAGTCTTTAGATTGTCAAGATCCTTTCGCTGTGAACATCTAGATTCTCTTGACTTGTCAATGAGACTTGCTTTTCCTGCCTTTACTTTCTCGAATGATATAGAGAGCTTCTGATACTCATTTACCATGTCATTAAGTGCTTGTACAAGGTCCTCACATGTAAATTCAAATGAGTTAAAATCAAATACCTCAGTATCATCATCTCCTAATTGAGATTTGGCCATCAGACACTGAACTTGTTCCCCTCACTTTCTTTAGATGAGTTGTCCGAGTCAGATGACTCAGATTCAGTTTCTTCCCACTTGCTTTTTCCTTCGTAATCAACTAGCACTCTTTGTTCTTTTTTTCTTCTTAAAAGTTCTTCTTTCTTCTTTTTCTTTCTTCTTCTCATAGTGTTGTTTCTTTTCATCATTCTTGGGTTTGGTACAATCTGCAATTAAGTGGCCTTTTTTGTGATAGTTAAAACACGAGGGACCATCGTCTGTATTGTCACGCCCCGAAACTGGTCGACATCGACGTTATTTTCAAATAACATTCAAAAATAAAAAGCCTCATAGTACAAACTTTAACCAAAAACCAGTATATTATTTCATGACAAAATTTGTTCTTACATCCCATAAAGAAAATCATAAGCTAAGTACATCAGCGGAAGCTAAGACTTATCATCATAAGGACAAAGAACTCAAATGATAGCATCACTTATAAATTTCTCCTATTAACCTTAAAAATAATAATAATTCTTAACTGGTTCTTTCTCATTCTCAATCTTAATTACTTGTCTCCAAAATATTCATTCTCATTCTAAATCTTACTTACTAGATCCCAAGTAATTAATTCTCGTTCTAAATCTTAATTTCTCATCAAGACCATGAACCTGGTTTTGCTCTGATACCACTTTTTGGGAAGCACTCAGCAAGTGGGGTCCGATTGTACATACAAATATCAAATATACATACATGATAGGAATTCAAAAGGGAGCATGTTCCAGCACATGTCGCAACAAAAATCAAGACAAGAGAAAAACTCGAAACTGAGCATCAATACATATCATAACTGAAACATAAACTTGGACATAGCACTGTTATTCATATTTTTAATCATGGCTACTGATCAGTCCCTAATGTTACTCCTCTAAGGGGAAAAGGCCTTAAATGGTTATTATAATCCACCGCATCAGGGCCTTGTTTTCGAAATTTCCTTACCATTTCTTAAGTTGAATTCTAACAGTGCATAACAAGAAATCGTGCAGAACAAAACACGAAACGAAATCAAAGGATATGAAACGAGTAATATACGATTTAGTTTTCAAAATCAAGAACATCGTTATTTTAAAACATATATATAAGCCCACTTACTGAATTATGCTCCAATAATGTGAGAAGTTCGTTGCTAAGGTTCTTCTTGAATTGCTTCACATATTTTGTTGAAAAAAAAAGAGAAGAAGAATTTAAAGATGAAGAGCCTAGCTAATATTGAACTAATAAAAAGGAGAAATTTAGAAGTGATGCTATCATTTGAGTTCTTTGACCCTATGATGATAAGTCTTAGCTTCCGCTGATGTACTTAGCTTATGATTTTCTTTATGGGATGTAAGAACAAATTTTTTCATGAAATGATATACTGGTTTTTTGTTAAAGTTTATACTATGAGGCTTGTTATTTTTTAATGTTATTTGAAAATAACGCCGATGTCGACCAACCCTGGTTTCGAGGCGTGACATGTATGGTATTTTTTGTAGTAAGGTTTAAACTTTGTTTTATTCTTACGCATAAACTTACCAAATTTCTTAATAAATAGAGACATTGCTTCATTGCTTATTTTCTTAGCTGTCTTCTTTGCTAATGCTTCCTCAATCGGTTTAGGTACGGAATTTGAGGTCAATGCTTTAGTAGGATTGGAAGAATATGGTTCTTCTTCAGTTTCGATTCCGAGTTCAAACTCATAGGCCTTGAGATCAGCAAACAAATCATGAAGCTCCAGTTTTCTAAGGTTTTTTGATTCCCTCATGGCTATAGTCTTGATATCTCATTCTATTGGCAGTGCATGCATAACCTTCAAAGCAATTTCACGATTAGTATAAATTTTACCCAGAGAGATAAGTTCACAAATAATGTTACTAAATCTTTCATCAAACTCAGCCATGGTTTCTCCTGGCTTCATCTTGGCATTATCAAACTTTTGAATGGCTACTGTGAGTTTGTTCTCTTTGGTTTGGTCATTGCCCTCGCACAGTTGAGTAAGTTTCTCCCAGATCTCTTTTGCAGTTGAACAAGTCTTGATCTTGCTGAACATGTTTTTTTTCCAAAGTCTTGTACAGAATATCCTTGGCTACGTTGTCAAGGTTTGCTTTCTTCTTGTCCTCGGCGCTCCATTCTGCTCTGGGTTTTTTAACTATCTGTGGTTCACCTCCTAAAATGGCTATAGCTGTATTGACTTTGAGAATCTTTATTGGGCCATCAGTGATAACGTATCACATATCATCGTATTGTGCAAAAAGATGTGCCTACGTATTTTCCAATCATCATAATCTTCCATAGAAAACATAGGAATTTTGTTTAGAGAAAGTCATGATGCACGAGTAAATATCAGTAGCTGAGAAGAAAACCCTCTTTGATACCACTTGTTGGAGATCGGTTGTGTGTGTATAGGGGGGGTGAATACACACTCTCAAAAATATTATTGTTATCGTAATGAAGTTAAGAAAATGTACATTAGTCTTCTTTACTAGATTTTTCTCAGCTTCCTAGATGAAAAAGAGCTACTAGAAATTAGTGCGAAAAATGGCTCTCACGAAACTAGGTGACAATAGTGAAAATATGATGTGATGCAGTAATGTAAATGTGCACAGAGTTGTTTACGGATGTCGGAGCTCAATCTCATACGTCACCCCTTCTTCCTCATAGGAAGGATACACTAGAAGACTTTGTCTATTACAACGTCTTGTAATACACCCGATCCAAGTGAAGACTTATCACTGCCTAAAGTGGAACTCCTAGATTATACTGATAAGATTTTTAAGTTCTTATCAAACTTCTTCGGTTGATGATGATGAATGCCTAAGCTTTTGAAAGCTTAGAATCTCAAATCCTTGGAGTATTGTCGATGTTCTTCAAAAAACAGCTTGGATTTGAATAACCCTTGAAAAGATCTCTTAGAAGATCAAATATGCTTCTGCTTTAGCGAAGGGTTGAATGAGCAGTAGAGTGTTGAAACATTTCGAGTGCTCGGATGCTTTGATAATATGATGGTCGTATCTCTTTTGCTTCGAATAACTTGAATATTTATATCTCAATCTTTAACGTATCTTTCTCTTTGTCAACGGTAAGAAACGTCTTTTCAGGCAGATATATAGCAGACAATATTTCTCTTTTTGTAGAGTAAAGTCTGTTCGTTTTCAAATATCTATAATTGAAGCTTCTTTACTGTCCATTCAATTTGTCTTCGTAATTAATGCTATTAATGACCTTTCGAGCTTTATCAAACGGCTCATTAAATGTTTTGTCCTTTCGCATTTAAGTTGTCTTGTCAAAGATCTGTTACAAAGCATTTGTGTCTTATGAAATCGATAGACGGTCTTGAGACTTGTATCCCCGTTGACATCAATTCTAATAATATGTGACTTAGATCAGTTGATGTTTGTGAGTCGGCTGATATCTTTAGGTTAGTAGAGGTCTTCAACTCGGTAGACGTTTTTCTGTCTGTACATATAAGTGGCGGTCATACTATAACAATGATATATTGTTTTGTTATCATCAAAAGTTAGAATTCAACAGATGGTAATTTGGATAACTCAACTCAAGTGAACACTATCAAATAAAAATTGGGTACTATAATTTTTAATTTTGGTATTACTAAAAATTAATTATTATTTTATAAACATGATATAATACTTTTGTTTAGGATAAACTTTTCTTGAAAATACCGTATTTTATTCTCAATTTGTGATGTTTAATACTCATTTGTGGAAAAACTTTGAAATGATTCATTAGCACAACTAATTCACCAATTACAAATAAATTTTGACATAAAAAACTAGTTATGCTAAACTAACAAACAAATGCATCATATAGATAATAAAGTCCAATAAATAATTAAGATAAAACACAAACCAATAACCACCATATATTGAATTAAAAAAAAAACCAATCATTGCACATTTATTACAATTACAAAAAATAAAGTGTCTTACATCAATAAACTCAATACGTTGTGTAGACCGATCCTCATGCTATTTCAAAATAAAAAATTAGTGTAAATGTTCTTTGTCACTGTTCATTAACAATTATTTTTTTTTACAATTATCCAAAGAGACATTTCTACAAGCACTTAGTGTTCACCAAAGAAACTTGGAGTGAAATATTTGTATATTTAACACATACAAGCTAACAAATCTAAAAAAAAAAAAAGAAATAATAAATAAGGAAATGGGGAAAAAAAAAAGGTAAAAAAAAATGACATACAATAGTTCAAAAAATTAATTATATTGAATTTTTTGGAAAGCAAATAAACTAATTACTTTTCTGTTAACCAAAAAAGAGCAATAACTCTTTCTTTGCCAACGTAATATAGCAGCTACTACTTTGAAAATAATCAAGCAAAACAAATATGTCGGCTAAATCCTCAAAGAGATCATGGAAATAGAAAAATATCATCCATGGTCTTCGAACTTGCAAAATTCCGCTGATTTGTTTTTTCCACAAATTCGAACTATATTATGAAACGCCTACTACTTAAAAAAAATGCGGAAAAACTTTTTTTTTTATTTTATTTTAATATACTAAAAATAATACTATATATATACACCCATACATATATGTATATAAAAATAACATACTTTTCTTAAGTAACCTAAAAAAAATATTAAATAAATAAATCCTTAAAAATGTTTCATGCATCAATTTAAAATAATAAACAATACTGCTGAAAAATCTCATACGCGAAAACAATAGTAAAATAAATCATGTTTCAAAACTCAATGCAATAATCTAAATAACTGCGACGGTCACGGGGTCCACTGTCATGCTCGCTCATACGTCCTCGACACCGGTAGGAGCTACATAGACATCATCATACTCACCTGCACCATATAAGCGTAGTGAGCCTAGAGGCTCAACATGTCTAATCCTTGATAACGAGGTTTAAAATAATGCATCACATAATCATACTAATACATATAACTTACGTGGACATGCATGCATGATCTTAAAATAAATGCATCATAAAAATTATTCATCATCAGTCGTACATACATCATAACTAATCATACATAACATAATTGAGCATGTCATAATCATAAAAACTGAGTATGGTCATATCCATGAATGTGACTAATAACTGTGCCGACTGATCAGTCTAAAGAACCATCGTACGTGGCGGTGGATAAATCCACATTTATGCTGGTAGTAAACTACCTCTGTACCAGTGGTAAAACCACTTCTATGCCGGTAGTAAAACTACCTCTGTGCCGGTGGTAAACCACCTCTGTGCTGTCACACCACTTCAATTTCCATAAAAATATTTTTCATACTCAATTCTTAATCATAAACACATCATAAAATATTTCATATATGCATGCACTTAAAATATGTCCGTAATATATATTTAATTAATTTTAATAATAAATATACTTATACTTAAAATAAACTTTATGCATAAAAAAAGAATTAAATATATATTCCGAACTTAGTTAATTTTCATGGGTTGGTCCAGACTTCTGATCACTCACTCTAAGCCCATTAAACTTAAATAAAATCCAATAATCATATTTTAGCCCAAATAACTTAATTAAACTTAACTTGACCTAAATAAAATATTTAAGCTCAATTACTTAACTTAAGCCCAATAAAACTCTAGACTGGCCCAAAATCCACTGACTGGCCCAAAAATTCTCATGGACTCCCAAGCCCATAAAAATCATTGTGCTAACTTAAATAAATTATTTAAGGCTTAAATAAAATTATTTGGAGGTCCAAATAATTTTATTTCTAATTAATTGACCCAAAAACCAATTAAAACATTAAACATTTAAAAATTAAAATACTCAAGCCCGGCCCACCTAACCCGGACCCGGACCGACTTAACCCGACCCATGACTACCTGACCCGACCCAGCACTCAACCCTGACCCATAACCCGACCTAGCAACCCCCCAAACCCCAAACCCGATCACCCCGAATGGCTGCTGCTCGCCCTGGCCGGAGCACCACCGCCCATGGATAGCCCACATCCAGGGGGTTCTAACACAACAAGAATCAGACCAAACCATGGCCCGAGGAGTGAGAAAGAAGCTCTGCACCAGACGCCTTCCTCCTCCTCGCGCGCAGACTGAGCAGTCGCCAAACTTTCGTTCGTGCGGCTTCCTCCGACAACCAAAGACCCTGAAACCACTTCTAAATTTTAGCCAACATCTAAATCTTTTAAACCCAACAAACCACGCACAAATCCATGGCCTGAGGAAGGAGAACGACCCCTCTCTTCCTAAAGCCCTAACCTGCGCATCTGTGTGCATCAGAAGTGAATAGCTTCGTTTCCAGCCTATGACACCTTAAAACTCTGAACAAACTCGACCCTAAGGCACCCTGGGACCCATCTGACTCGAGCCCTCAGCCCTGGACCGTACCATGCTTGGCAAAAACGTGAATCATGACCCAAACAAGCATGAACATGCATCAATACAAAGCATACATGCATAAACTCTAAATTTCCATGAAAAGTCTGATATAAAACACATCATGCATGATTAATAGCTTATATGGTGGCCAAATAAAAGTTTTAGACATGCCTTTTAAATTAAATACGAGGACTATTGCGTGTTCGGGGCTCCGGGACGACGAACAATGAAAAACCACCAAAAATCCTTGAAGAATCGGCTATGGAGGTTGAAGAAATTCTGAAAATCTGATGGTGAGGGTAGGAGAGGGTTGAAGGCGGCTAAGGGAGACAACGTAGGGTAGGGAGTGTTTTATTTTGGGTAGATATAGGTCAATAATTGGTATAAATTTATTAGGTAGATAATATAATCATAAAATATAACATTTTAAACTCCTAAAATACTTACCAATCTGATAATAAATTAAAATCCCGAAATACTAATTTATAGTATTTTTAAAAATTAATAAAAGTCATTAAAATGACTTATTTTGGCTAAAAATCAACTCTTAAATAAATATATAAATAAATACTAAAATTTTCTTGACAAAATACATTAAAATAATATTTTAAGCCTCATAAAACTCATAAAATATTTTTGGCTACAAAATATTGGTATCTCGTCCGTCCACGGTCCTGTCTACGCGATCAACTCAATAAAATTCTTAAAAATCTAAAAATACAATAATTGCGGGTTAAATGATAAAATAAATTTAAATCATGCATATAATTCACATAATAACACATAAATGTCATTTAACCCAAATATAAATTTTTAAATAATTAATTTCCCTAATTATGCATGCGAATTTACGTATTAAAATTTCCGGGTGTTACATATTATTCACATGTATGTAAGATTTTTAGTTGGTTACTTTGATCTTCAAAAGCCATAATCTAATTTCAATTTTATGGGAGATTTTGAGACGTGAGTTTTATAGCTTTGGAACAAAAATAAGTTAATGGAGAAGAAGACAGGTTCATGTGTATTTGATGTGATTAAACGGAGGTACAAATGTAAAATTGTTGTACTAGGGAGTAAAAATAAATCAAATGTGTTTGTCAGGGAGGGAGAGCGGTATAAAAACATTCATATGGGGACTGAATTATCCAGATGGATTTTATCCCAAAAATCAAGTTACATGTTTAATTGTTTATTAAAAAAAATGATACATGACGTAAAAAATTAGCATGGTCAAAACAGTCCACGACACAGGCTGACTCTCAAAAAGTTATTGAATCAATTTGTTTTACATGGCGAGGTGGGCCGACCTACTAGAACAAGCCAATTTTATATTGAATTTGGTCGAACCCGGACAAACCAGCCCATGCTTCGAGGGATGATTAATATGTTAACCCAATTCATTTATTTTATATCAGAAATGATACTCAGCACACTTCACACAAATTTTTTTTTTTTTACAAAAAACGGGTGACCAATTATGGACCGCCACGTAGGCGGTGCCCATGTTACCCTGCACCCTAGGAGTGCAGGGTATCAAAATTATATTTTATATGACAAAACAAACCGATTCGACTGTGCAACCTAGGAGTGTAATCGAGTCGAGCCGAGTCGAGTAGCACACTACTCGAGCTCGAGCTCGACTCATCGAGCTCGAAAATCATATAATTATATATAAATATATATAAATAAATAATTATATGAATAAATAAATAAATAAAATATTATATAAATTATATTTATATATATATTTATATTATATTTTATATTTATATGTGTTATCGAGTAACTCGCGAGCTACTCGACCACATATATTTCGAGCTTGATCAAATCGAGCTCGTTTCGAGCTACTCAGAGTAGCTCGGCTCATTTGCACTCCTAGTTCAACCCATTATAACAATTCTAAATAAAATTAGTAATGTTAACTATCAACTTATCACGTCACAACACCGTATTCATTTTTTCACCATCAATTAATATAATTATCATTATTAGGTGCGAACGAATTGAGTATATATATATATATATATATATATATATATATATATATATATATATATATATACCGTATTCATTTTTTCACCATCAATTAATATAATTATCATTATTAGGTGCGAACGAATTGAGTATATATATTATATATATATATATATATATATATATATATATATATATATATATATAGTCATGATCCACTGCACACCAGTGTGCAAGGATTTTGTGTGTACCGCGAGATGTTCTTGGGAACATCACAGGGTGCACACAAAATCCCTGCACACTGGTGTGCAGGGAAACAAGATTATATATATATATATATATATATATATATAATTTTGATACCCTGCACCCCTAGGGTGCACGGTAACATGGGCACCGCCTACGTGGCGGTCCATGATTGGTCAACCGTTTTTTGTAAAAAAATATATATATATATTTGTGTGGTTGTGGGCGTGCCACATTGGCAGGCGCCCACAGGTGTGCAGAATAAAGGTTGTGCAAGGTATCATTTCTAATATATATATATATATATATATATATATATATATATATATATATATAACACGAGTCTGTACAAAATAGATATATTTCAAGTTTTTATTTTCGAACAATAGTTATAAGAACTCGTGCTCATATTTTGAGACTAACTCTACTTGAAACCCAATACGAACAAATTTTTTTTTTTTACTAATGCATCTCAAACTCAAATATAATTATTTGAACACGAACTCATACCTTAAATTTGTCTTCATATTTAACTTGATTTGGTTCATTTATGCCACTTCTCTAAACGAAACTACAACCAAGTATTCAAAAAAACTCTTATCAACCTCCATCATAGAGAGACGTAATTAAGAATATTTGTGTTCTATTCTATTATTCCCATTGTGAAACACCAACATTTGGCAAAAATTTTAATTTCTCCACATGTATAAACGAAACGAATTTATTGTCTTTATATGAAAGCTACATAAAATTTTCATTTTTTTAAACGCCGACTGTGACGTCCTCTATTTTCTTTATCATTTAAAATCATATAATCTAAAATAATAAAAATGCTGACTATCTTTTATAAAAATAAATAAATGTGGAAGGGATGGAACATAAAATAAATAAATAAATCTTTAAACTAAAAATATTAGAATAAATTACTGTAGTGCAAAAATCCAGAATAAAAGTTTAACAATGCACTGGAAAATATTCAAGCATAAAAATAATCTTAATATTCAACACTTGCATAAATAATCAAAAGCTCGTAAAAACTTCAACATAAACATTCAAGAAAAATTCTGACACATTAAAAGCTCCAAAAATATTTAACTTCCAACATAATAAAAATTCATATTTCATTTTTTTCTAAAATCGCGAAAACATCATAGTCTTTGATAGGCGCCGTCAGACTGCACCGCTTTAATTTTTCTCACCTGCAACAGTAAAGTCTAGTGAGACTAATTATTCAACGAGTAATACCGGATATAACAAATACATAAATACAAACTTTAAACCTTTTTTTCAACTTTTAAAACTTTTAACACCTCATTAATTTCACATACAAAATGCGCACACAAGCCTACAATCCTCATCTTTTTTAAAAATATTTACTTGAGACTTTTTACACAATACATTAAACTTTCACACCTCAAACGTCTCAAACACTTTCTTTTAAAATTTATATCTTTACTCTTGACACTTCAAACATTTACACCTCATACTTTTTCTTTACACCTAACATAAACATCAAAACATTAACACCTCAATCTTTTCTTTTCTTTCGACCCGTGGAGCCGTAATTTTTCTTTTCTTTCATAATGGTCACTCGATCAAACTTATACAAGGATGGGGCCTTATCCAACACGCCGTCAACCTCAATCGTTACTTCACCACAAGCCATAAAACATTTTTCACCTTTTTTCTTATCCTCGAGACTCAACACAACACACACAAAAAATATCCAAACACACACCGACTCACATAAAAACAGCGCACAAACCCACCCAAACTCACGCACACACATCCCAACACACTCATTAAAAAATCACAAACCCACATACACACAACTACACTACCCCACATAAAATAAACAAATCACATGCACACAATTAAAATTACCAACACACTCTGGACACACACCACTCACGCATATACACTCACATGCACACACACACACAATCACATACACACACGCACTGCACACACTTAAACACACACACCCCCCCCTTCGAATACTTACATACATAATTTATACGGGTACTGTAGTAACCGTATATGAACGGTAAAAAATACGGATACACGCACTGTTTCACCTTCAAACACACACATGCATTAAATCTTTTGTATCCGCATATATATCATCAAATCATGACTAGATCATCAAAAATACATCAAAACACCTATGAAAAATATATGGCTTTATAGATACGTCAAGAAACGGATTTTTACTTGTCTTTCACCGAGGAACGGAGGGTTTGAAAGCGATTCGGAGGTTGGAGATAGACCGAAACACGATCGGAACACCAAAAAGAATCAAAGATGGAGAACCCTAGCCACAGCCGCCCCTCTCTACTCACGCTTCTGCCTCTCCCTTTTCTTTTAAGTTTCTACCTCTCCCTTTCTCCTAATTTCTTTTACACGCTAACTCCTTTCTTTTGTTTTGGGTTTAATTAAAATCCCTAGCCCGGCCCAATAGCTAGAGTTTATTTTTCGATTCATTCTACCAACCCAGTCCATATATAATATAAAGTTTTCCCTACAAATTAAATTCTAATAATTTTAACGTCTAGTCTATTCCCTAAAGAATTTAAATAAATTTATTTTACTGACTAGCCCAAAAGCCCAAAAATCAATAAAATAATCTCTTATACCTTTTATCGTGTCCGGTATCTCTTCACATGAATGCCTCCAAACATCGTCCTCTAAAATTTAAAAACTCAAAAAAACGTCAAGCATTAGAAATAAAATAATTTAAATCTAACACGCAAAATTTAAACTTTAAAATTCTAACAAACAAGAAAATTAAACATTTTAATATCATGTATGTGATCAGGTCGGTCACTTAATTTTCGGGGCGTTACACCGACTTACGCCCGATTGTAAGAAATGGTATAGGCTAGAACCAGTTCGAGAGAACCAGGCCAAGTTCAACCGATGGCAAACTTCCCGTGCCAGTCCGCCAGAAAAGGCTAGAGGCCTTTCAGGACGGTTTACACCGTCTATAGTCATAATATAAATTTCAAATATCGCACTTTTACGTGCTGTCTCTGAATGATGAATGCAGCACCACTTCAGCGGTGAAACAGAAGGTAGAATACATAGACCTCGAAAATAGATGGCATTTATGCGCCTCTTCTTCAAATAAAACTCAGCATCATACACTCATTACTGATACATCTCGGTATTTCTCAAGCCAGAAATTAAATTACTCCCCCAAAACACTGATTTCACTAATCGGAATGTTGGAAAGTTAAAGATTGGAGGTGCGTACCTCATTCTGGGTCCGGGGAGCCACCAGGAACCAGCTGCGTTAGGTAAAATGATTGTTAGCTTTGACTCCAAAGATTCTTTAATAGGCAATACAAAATGAACTGAGCTAAATTTGAGTCACGGAGACAATTGCAGTAGCTTTGATATACTTACTATAGCAATGTTGTTTCCGTTTAGCAATATTTGATCAAGTTTCGTGATTCGACGCCCTTCAGAAGTGATCTCACTGAAGGAAACACAAAAAGCTTAAAATATGATCGACATACATGTAAAATTAAAAATAGCAAATTGTACAAAAATCGAAGCTCTGAAAAGCTGAGTAAATATCAGTTTACTCATTAGGGTGAGTTTTTTTTATCGGTAGTAGGGTGCGAGTTTCCAATTTGGAGTCTTGGACATGTTTGATGTTGTAGAATCGGAAATGGTACTGAAGGTTGCAATAAAAGCAAAAATAATGGTTTGCTACACATGATGCAATAAAAGCAAAAATAATGGCTTGCTACACATCATACTGAACCTGAGAAACTACTAGAATGAGATAAATCACTTAGCATAGCATGTATACAACATTTGAAGGTAAAATAAAAAAAGATAAAAATATCATGTGTTTGGTTCATGCTTCATACCATCCACCCATTAACATATAATATATATGGCCCACTTTTTAAGAAATCTTGAGCAATTGTACGGCATAACCATAAAATTCGAGATAATAAGAACATATTTGTGCACCAATTTTCGGTAAGAATAGCATACGTAAAACATTTCAAGGAAAAACTTGTATCAGGACCTTCAGGAAAAATGTCCACCACAAAAGATTAAAAGATAAAGATTTATATACCAATGAAGCATAAACAAAATCAAATAAAACAGTCCTTAAGTGCAATAATCATCAGGCCCTAATCAACCACGATTCACTAAATTTACTGCACTCATCATATTTCTCCAAAGTTCATTTAACAAAAAGAGATAAAAATGCACATGTCACTAAACGAAAACTCGAGGCGAGTCACCACACTGTGGAAACAGACCAAAAATGCCATCACTTCAATTCACATCCACTAGCACTTTGAACCATAGTGATAAAAAGCACACAAGGCCTAAGCATGGATCAGGTCATTGCCTCGGCGTGAAGCCATAGCTTTGGCGAGTTTATGTAATCTTTCAACTGCACCTTAGATTTATGTTGTGAGGGCAAATCTAAATGAAAAACGAAAGATAACTACTCATTTTTGGATGTAGACTGGAAATATCTCATTTTTACTGTCGTACAATAATTTACAGAGTAAATATAAGATAATTCATGATGATATTCTTTCCGATATTCAGATTGTACCAACTACCAAATAACCCAGATTTCAACCATATAAATGTCATGTGTTCCACCTTATTCTTGGATTTTACGACAACTATGAACCTTACTTTGGCTTGTGCTTCCAATAACAATACGATAAACTATGCGAGTCAAAAACTATCTTCATAAACTGATTATCCATACTGAGCAAACAAACATTGATGCATTTATTCGATATCCCAAGACCAAAGACACCACTCTAGTAAAAAGAAACAACACTCCAAAAGGGTGGAAAACAAAGTATGACTTTCGTCGAACATAAGTGCAAGAATAACAATCATAAGCAAGGTTTGGATGAAGTGAAAAAAATTTCAACTCTAAATAATTGTATGAAATCTGAAGTGTTGCATCTATTCAAGTCATGGAATGTTCCAGAAAATAATCTTAATTCTATAAATACCTTCATTCATAAACAAATCAAACACGAGCACATAAAAAGAAAAAAAAAAGACACGAGGGAAATCAATTTTCAGTCAGAAACTTACTACTCTGTTACATCTTCCAACACCATGTTAACATAGACATCAAATCCTCGGAGAGTACCCACCAACTCCTTGTCGCCCTTCATTATAACCCAAATTTTCGACCCAATGCAACGGTCAATCAGCTCTGCAGGACAAATATATAAGAAAATAACAAAAAAAACATAAAAATTCTCAGGTAAAGCGATCGAACCCAGACATCTCCTTCAACAAATTTTCAGCATAAGTGGAAAAATTAACACCCACACGGTTAAATACTAGAGGAATCGAAAGCAGAAAGTAGTAAGCGTCCGTTACCAGATGGAAGAAGCTGCGAAGGATTGTTCGACGACATCGAAAACCACTGGAAATGAAGACGGTTTTGGTCTAGGGTTTTCGCTGGGATGATAGTCGGAGAACCAAGGTAAATTGCTAGTAAGTCAACAGCATCGTGGGATTTCCACAGTAAAAACAGATCACCAAGGTAAACAATAGCGCCAAATTGCAGTTCCCCTTATAAAGAATCAAATGAGAGAGAACCCAACATTGCACAAATCTAAAGACTTTTTTTTCATCGTAAAATCACACCTTAGTTTAATCCAAATCCAAGATTAACAATCCAAATTGCTTACAATCAGAAAAAGATTTACTTAACCACACTTCAATTTCAGGCAAAGAAGAAGAGCAAAGGAATCTTTTGCAATAAACAGAAAAGAAGACTGAAAACATGGTGTTGAATCTTGAATTTTAGAATAACTTATACACATTATGAGAATGCCAAAAAACCGTAGGAAAAAACAAAAAATTAACAAAAAGTACAGAAGAAAAGAAATGAAGATTGAAAGTAACGTGCTGAGTGTTCAATCATTTTCGTGCGTAACTCCACAAGGGTTTAGAAAATTTCATATTCTTAACCTACTTCAACTCAAATGACATTATTATTATTATTATTATTATTATTATAGAATAAAAAGGCAAAGCTTGAATTTTGCAGTGGGTTGGATCTTATGCAGCATTCACTAAGCTTAAGTTGGAGGATATTTTTTATGTTTTGCTCTACTTAATGAGGTGATAAAAATGGTTGGAGAGTATTGATGGATAGGCATTTGACAAGAAGCTCAATAAATGATTATTGGTGGTTGATGTTCAGGTTTTGGCAGCAAGTGCTCAGAGTTAGAGGTGATCCAAAGAAATTGGTGGTTTTCTAGGCATTAAGAGATATGAAACGTAGATTATCTTGAAAAAAGATGTCATACCGGAATAAATAAACATATGCATGACCGTTGAAAGCCCGTTAAATTATTTTTTTAAAGCCCATTAAATTAGATTGTGTTTTTAATGGTAGTTTTCAGTTGTACAAAATTCAATCCACACGAGTGGAAAAAATAGAAACATGATTTTGTTTTCATTGTTTTGTTTAAGATGAAACCATGAGGAATTTCATGTAAATGGCTACTCTAAGCAGAGGTGATCAAGTGATGCGCATAATACCAGGGATGGCAGGGGCTTACCAGTTCTTGCTGAAGTTTGTTGTTTTGCAGAGTAGCACAATTTTTCTCCTGTCAGCTTATTTATCAGGAACTTGAGCTACAGTCAAAATAAAAAAACCAAGCATCAACAACAGGAATTATATTATTTCACCATTGCAGATTGATCTGTCAATTGTCACACGAGCTGTTCGGAAATAAGAGAAGCGGAATGAATGAAAACTAAACAGTCTCTAGTCTCCGCACTGCTTCAAGGTTCATCAAGATTGATTCAAACCAGAGATTGAACATAAATACATAACTCGTTCATCTTATCTTCTACACTGGACCTTTCGTATGACCTCCAGGAATTTTTGTTTGTATGACAACTTACTTTATAACCATATTAAAATGGACACTGGATAGTTTAAAGAATGGAGAACAAATAATCAAGTAAATTATAGATTGGTCTTTCTTCTAGTAGTTTTTTTCTAGCTTTTTTAAGCAATCTTTCTATGAGTAAAAGTTCGACCTAACTTTTCTAAAAGTAAAAATTGATTTTCATAGAAACATTCTTAATCCAAATGGACTTCTAAATCACGCATTACTCATTTTTTACCAGTTCAAAGAACACATATTTAAACAAAACCAGTAAGAAAATAATATTTAGTTCATGTGGGGATCTAAAGATGGAGAAAGAAAAAAGTGGGGATATAAAAAATTGAAAATGATGTGCAGTTTAAAATTGCATCTTTGCATGTGATGTGGGCAGTAGTAGGAGCAGGAAGAGGACCCCTCACGAAGGAAAAGAAGAAGAAAAATAGCATCCTTTTACGTTTCAAAATTTGTTCAAAAATGGAAGCAGAAGTATATATATAATATAAGAACACAAAAAATTCAAAAAGAATCTAGAGCTCACAGTATGAAATCCTCCAGCTGATATCTGGATAGAGCAGCAGTCAACCTAAAATATTAAAATGGCCTCTGTCAATAACATATTTTAAAAGTAACTCGATGATTAAAGAATTAGAACATAAAGTATTGCATAAACATAATCAACATACAGTTTATATGCCAGCACAAGATAATGTTAAAAGCAACCAAATAAAGCATAGGAATGTCAACAATTCGAATCATGGATTTTCAGGCTTGTTCTTCTCTGTTTTTTTCCTATGGTTTGCTTAAAACCATTTAAGGATTTTCTCTATCAATTGGTTGGTCTTTTCAAGGAAAAAAGCTCCATGTCATCGAGTGGTTTCATTACAATCACTTCCCAACTTAACAGCTTTGTAAAACAAAAAAATTTAAAGTAAATCATCAACTTTGACAAAGAAAGCCTCGTATATCATTGTGTACCTATAGTTAAAATGCCTTAATTATGAAGTTACACCTACATATAATATTAGCTATCTTTAATATATATTTTGAATCATGCATTTTTTTTAATTAATTCTATTCATTTTATTTATTGCTGAAACTTGTTTTCTTTTTTTGTTCCGGATGCCTTAACCCATGTCTCTAAGTGCTTGTCCCATGTATACTGTCTCGTGAAATCTATAGTTCCAAGAACAAGCTCACGCTTCTCTTCGTCGACCAGGAGAAGTAGCTAGTAATTGATCACATCTATTGACTGCATAAAAACATTTTGTTCATACTAAATGTAGTATCCATATCCGGTTGAGTGTCGTAGGTTCTCATACTTGGGAAAATCAAAAATGAAAATAACAAATACCCGTGAATGAGCAAAAGAAAATAAAGCACAAACACTTTGAAATAATAATAAATAATAAAGCACTAATCACTATTGTACAGAGAATCTCTGGCTATTCATTTCCTTTTTCAGTGTAAAACAAAATCTAAGAACATAAATCTAAAAACATAAATCACGTTTTACAGAGAACCAAACACAGATCTAAACCAAACAAGAGGAGAACAAACCCGCACGAAGTTTTTCAGTGTAAACAAAACAATTGCAACAGATAGAAGCAAAACAAAGGTAAAAAAATATTGAAGAAGCAACCTGTTGAGTTTCCGAGTCCCAAATAGAAGCCAAACGACGCAAAACTGTTGGAACTAAAAAATGCAGAGAAAACGGTGGGCAGCCAAAGGCGGAGAACACAGAACGGTCGGAGGAGAGAAGAAATAATGAAAGATAAACACAGAGAAATACAAGAGACGGGGAATTTAGGAAAAAAGGAAGCATAACCTAACTTATTTAAAAAAAGGATCCATGAGGTAATTTACATATATGTCCTTTTTTTCTGAGAGTTGTTTTTTTCTAAATACATTTTCTGAGTTGATTCTATGCTACATTGGATGAAAAACTCCCTATCTTTTATTAAGATATTCACTACACTGGATGAAACACTTCGGGAAAATTGGGAAAAAGAAAGTCATTTATATTTTATTTAAGAAAAGAAATTCAACTTAGTTTTTAAGTTATTGTCCTTTTGTTTAATTGTATATATATTATTATATATTTTAAAACATTATTTAACCATAAATATTTATCTCTCTTCTCGTCGCTCTCCTCTCTTTCCCTTCAAAACCTCCTCTCCTTCCCTCATTCTCTTCTCTTTTCCAGATCTCGTCTCATTATTCTTTTTTTTCAAAAAAATCTATATTCTTCTTCTCAAATCCTTTCCAGAGAGATGAACAACAATCTGATATATATTTTCAAATTATTTATTTAAAATACAAAAAAAAAAACTATCTGGAAAGACCCAAGCTTGGGTCGACCCAAGACCTTGGGTCGTGCTTGGGTCGACCCAAGCTTACTCATGCTTGGGTCGACCCAAGCTTGTGTTGCGGAAAGAAGCTTCCGCAGTGTGTTATGCGCTCTGCGGAAAGAAGCTTCCGCAGTGTAATGCCCCAATTATCTTAATTGACTTTATTTGAGATAATCAGTGATTTCGGAATTCAAAAACCGACTTTTTATTGATCAGGGACTTTTTTGCAATTTTCGGAAATTTCAGGAACTAAAACGCAAAATTGAGTTTTATTATATCCTTAGACTTGTTGACTAGGTCTCTCATTGCTTCTCTTTCTCCTCCAAGTCGCCTATCACCATTGAAGAACGCCCAAATCTTTCCCAAGCTTTTGTGATTTTGATTTTAACTCGATCCGTCCGTTGGAATTTGATCTGAAGTAGATATCTGCGATCACAGCATCGAGTGCTCCGTTTGAAAGTAATTTTCTCTTATTTCTACGAGGTTTGAATTTTTGGATGTCTTCACAATTGATTGATATTCGGAGAGGATGTTCTTGAGGTTGCTGTGATAGTATATCTAAGACGGTTCGGAGATTTATCGACGATCGGATTTGATATGATTTTTCTTATGATTTTTGAAACTTAGATTTTTGAGATGTGTTGGGTTTGACTTGGAAATGATGTTAGATGATTGGTTTGGTATTTGGAATTGATATTCTGATGTCTGCAATTTTGGTTTGATCAGTTTATAGCCGTTATGCCGTCAGTTTGAGTTTCGAGATGTCGTTTCTATTGATTTGATTATACCGAGTTTGATGAGGTTTTGCTATCGATATTGATCATGTGACTTCTTCTGTTAGATTGATTCGAAGTCTTTGGAGTTGCGAGATTGCAGCTTCGATCCGTTTGGAAGATTGAGTTGGTATAGTATCGACTTCTTACTTCGATCGTAGAACTTGAATAGATATTGAATTGAGATTTGTTGTTTTACAGATTGAAGATTGTGAACGGCAAGAAGGTATAAGACAACTTTGGAATGTAATAGGACGTTTAACTTGAATCCGGATTGATTCGAGTGTCCTAGAAGAAATCACATATTGCATGTTTATATGCTTATTTGAACTTATGATTGAATTGATGATTGAATGCATGAGATTTTATATGCATTCATTTTAAGCCGATTGATTATTCATTTTGAATTAGACGATCTGGAGATTATAGTTGAGTGGCCTTGGTAGGTGATTTACTAAAAGTGTCGATTAACTTACTATAATGCCCTAGAGTCTAGAGGATTAAAATATACCTCATCCACCTCGAAAGGGGAGTTCGGTGTGATTGTTGGATATTTTAACCTTGGGATCCCAAACCGAAGAAAGAAAGAAGAATTCCTTTCGATTATCTGAGTCTAATAATCCAGAAGTTTTAAAAGTCATGCATATCATTTTAATTCCGCAATTGAATGAATTACTTGAGGTATATGTGAAATTTGATTATATATCATGTTTTGATATATTATGTGATATTGTATGCTAGTCTTTTTTACTGGGAATACTATTCTCACCGGATTATCTGGCTGTTTTCTTTGTTTGTATGTGTACTTGGCAACAGGTGAGGCAGGATCAAGTCAGAGACCTCATGGCTAGATCGGGAATGAGATGATAGAAGTGAGGCTTAGATGTTATGAGTCATTTATGTATTTTTGAACTCCTGTTGTTTTGTATAAGTCGAACTAGTTGGAACTTATGCATGATTTTTGTTGAAGATTGTATGAATCTAGAATCGAATACTTTTATATCTTGTTGAATGGGAATATGATAGAGTTGGAGTTGAATTTTTGAGGAAAACCCAGTTTTATTTCTGGTACAGAGCACCTCGCTCGATCGGTAGAAGTTCACCGATTGAGCGAGCACCCCTGTACCAAACCAGAGAGTTGGACATTTTTGTGTCCGCTCGATCGGTAAGATTTTACCGATCGAGCGGGCGTCCTGATTTCTGGGCAGTGACTTCGGAATCCTTGGCTGCTCGATCGGTAAGAATTTACAGATCGAGCGGGCACTATTCATTTCAAAAAAAAAAAAATATTTCGATGTCTTAATCCTTATTTTTTAATTGTGTTGATCTATTGCTTTACTCTAAGTATATGATTAGAATCGAGGCCTCACATTTAGTGGTATCAGAGAGATAAGATCTTGGACTGAATTTAGAAGAGAGCGGGGTAGATCGAGTCTGCTTGTATTGGCTTCTCGCATGTGTTTGAGTTATTTAATTGATTTATTAAATACGATGCGAGCATGCTGTATTGATTGAGAATTATTTGAATTACATGATTATGTGATTTAATGTATAAAGCATGAATTGATTGAGATATGAACTATAATCATTCATTGGATCTGAGTTCCATCTTTTGAATTGTGTTAGACGATCAGAGGTTGTGGGATACTGGAATTTTGAGATTGAGATATCTGTGTCCTAATCCCTTGTTTTTAGATGGGTACTCGAAGAAGATTGAACTTGAATACTCCGCCAAATTTTGCTACGACTGAAACTCCACCGGTAGTGACTCCTCAGAATGACTAGGGCGATACGGTTGAGAATCAGATGGATGCCACGGCTACCCCTATGGAAACCTTACTAAAGAGGTTTCAGTCTTTCCGACCACCGATCTTGAAAGGTACGGAAAATCCCGTGGATTGCGAGGGCTGGTTGGATGATATAGATCAGCTTTTTGATTCTCTCGACTATTCCGATGACCGGCGAATTATATTGGTTATTCATCAGCTGCACGGAGTGGCTAAGAAATGGTGGACCTCGACTAAGAAAGCCATGGAGAACAGAGGTACGCTTATCAACTGGATTCTGTTCAAGACTGAGTTTTATAAACGATTCTTCCCAGTTTCGTACCGTAAGGATAAGAATGCCGAGTTCGCAAATTTGAAGCAAGAAAATTTGAGTGATTATGTTACCAAATTTGACAGTCTATTGAGGTTTGCTCCATACATTTCTGACAATGAGGAAGCGAAAGCTGACCACTTTATTAATGGTCTGAACCCTGATATCTTTGTTCTGGTGAATACCGGAAGGCCGAATAACTTTTCTGATGCAATGGATCATGCCAAGGGTGCGGAAGCTGGACTGATAAGGCAGAGAGGGAATTAGTTTGCCCCTCAGCAACAACAGAGGCAGTTTCAGGCCCAACCGTCCCAATACCAGAATCAACCACCGAGGACTGAAGGTGGTAGCAGTGGAGGTAATAAGAAGAATTACTTTCGTCCCAAAGGAAAACAGTTTAAGAACTCGGGAAGCAGTTCTTCAAGTTCTGGTGGCTCGAAACAGAACAGTTACTGTAACGCCCGAAAATTTTAAAACGTAAATCCGCATGCATAATTAGGAGAAATTAATTTTTAATTAAGGGTTAAATGTATTTATGTGATATTATGTGATTTATACATGATTTAATTTATTTTAGCATTTAACCCATAATTATGGAAATTCTAGATTTTAAGGAATTTATTATTTTGATCGCGTAAACGGGACCGCGGACGGACGAGATACCAAAATTCTTAGCCAAAAATATTTTATGAGTTTTATGAGCCTTAAAATAATATTTTAAGGTATTTTGTCAAGAAAATTTTAGTATTTACTTATATATTTATTTAAGAATTGATTTTTGGCCAAAATAAGTCATTTTAATGACTTTTATTGATCTTTAAAGATCCTTTAATATTATATTTCGGGATTTATTATTATATATCAGATTAGTAGGTATTTTTAAAAGTTTAAAATCTTATATTTATGTTATATTATCTACCTAATTAATTTATATTAGTTATTATCCTAAGGGTCCGTTTGGTTTCAAAAGCTAGGCCAAAAAAACACTTTTTTAAGTGTTTTTCATTTAATAAAGTATTTGGTTGACAAAAAAGTGCTTAAATAAGCACTTTTTTAAGTCAAAATTAGAGCTTTTTCAAAAGCCAAAAATTATAGCTTAAAAAAGTGCTTTTTTAAAAAAATGTCTACCAAATCCAAACGGGGCCTAAATCTACCCAAAATTAAACCCCAAAATCACTCCCTACCCTAAGACTAATCTGATCAGCCGCCGCCAACCCCTTTCTCCAACCTTTCTCACGCCTATTTTCCAGAAACACAGCCTCCATAGCCAATCAAGCAACTTCATTTGGTGATTTTGGTCCGTTCGTCGTCCCGGAGACCAGTAAACGCATCAATCTTCATTCAAAGATTTAAAGGCATGTCTAAAACTTTTATTTGGCCACCATATAAGCTATTACTCTTGCATGATGTGTTTTATTTCAGATTTTTCTTGGAAATTTCGAGTTTATGCATGTATGCCTTGTATTGATGCATGTTCTTGCTTGATTGGTCATGACTCACGTTTTTGCCAAGCATGGTATGGTCCAGAGGCTGGGGCTCGGTCAAGGGGTGTCCTAGGGTTCCTTAGGGTTGAGTGGTTTGAGTGGTTTGAGCCAAGGTTGGTCTGAACCGAAACAATATCTTCTGGTTGCATAGAAGGTCGCAGTTTGAGCGATTTTGGGAGAATGGTTTGTGTGCACTGTATAGGACGGTTTTGAGGGTGATTCCAATTGGGTTAGAACTCCAAGACATAGAGGAAGTTATCTCAGGTAGTTCTCTAGCCAGTGATGGTCGGAGTTGGGCGGCCGAATGGCCGGACGTCCGGCGTCGCGCGCAGTGCGCGAGCAGAAATTAGGCAGATTTTGTTTTGGTTTGTTCTCCTTCGTTAGGACTCCGTTTGGGCTGGTTTTTAGCTTTATGGAAACGTATTGAAGTATTCTAGGTGTAGGTGGTGGTTTTTTGGCCATTTGGTGGCCAGAGTATGGCGGCCGATGCCTCTGAACAGAAGCTGGTCGCATCCGAGAGTAAGGAACAAGAGGGAAACGGGTTTAGGCTTTTGGGCAGGTCCAGGTCGGGTCTTGGGGCCTGGATCGGGTCTGGTAATTTGTGGGTCAGTTCAGGTCGGTCCGGATCCGGGTTAGGTGGGCCGGGCTCGAGTATTTTTAATTTTTAAGTGTTTAAGGTTTTAATTGGTTTTTGGGCCAATTAATTAGAAATAAAATTATTTGGGCTTCCAAATAATTTTATTTTGGGCTTTAAATAATTTATTTAAGTTATCCCAATGATTTTTATGGGCTTGAGAGCCCATGGGAATTTTTGGGTCAGTCAGAGGATTTTTGGGCCAGTCTAGTGTCTTATTGGGTTTATTTAAGTTAATGGGCTTAAATGTTTTTATTTAGGCCCGTTAAGTTTAGTTAAGTTATTTGGGCTAAAATATGATAATTGGGCTCTTATTTAAGTTTAATGGGCTTAGAGTGAGTGACCAGCAGTCTGGACCAACCCATGAAAAATGACTAAGTTCGGAATATATATTTAATTATTTTTATGCATGAAGTTTATATTTTAAGTATAAGTATATTTATTATGAAAAAAATCAATTAAATATATATTACGGACAAATTTTCAGTGCATGCATTCATGAAATTTTATATGATATGATTATGATTATGTATGAGTTGAGCAAAAATATTTTCTTGATGGAAATTGAAGTAGTGTGACATAAGGGTGGTTATCCACCATATGATATATGATTTATGAGGTAGTTTACTACCATAGGAGGTGATTTATCACCGCCACATACGTTGGTTTATGAGACTGATCAGTCGACACAGATAAGCGTCACACTTATGGATAGGACCATAGACTGTTTCAAAAATACCATGCTCAATTATGTTATGTATGATGAAGAAAGATGATGTTTATGCTTAAGATTTATGATTCAGCATTTATGTTATGAAAAATGTTTCCATGCATGCTCATGTATCATGTATATGTATTATTATTATTATGTGATGCATTATTTTAAACTTTGATATCCAAGTTTAGACATGTTGAGCCCCTAGGCTCACTACGCTTATATGATGCAGGTGAGACAGATAACTTTTAGGTAGCTCCTATCGGTGGTGAGGACGTATGAGCTCACGGAACAGTGGCCCCATGACCGTTGCATGATTTAGAATTATTTCAGATACATTTTATTATGTTGTTGATTTTTAAGCAAATTATACTTTTACTTTAGTATTTCCGCACTTGGTATTTTGGAGCATGCAAAACTTAATTTTTATTTCATGCATGATAATATTTATCTTTTATTTTGAATTACATATATGTATGGGCATATATGTATTGATATTATTTAAAAAAAAATTCCGCATTTAAGTTTAAAGAGTCCTAGATGTTTCAGTTACAGTCAAGGTTCAGGTTCCTCTGGTACTTCTTGTAGCAAGTGTGGAGGTCATCACTCCAGTGACCAGTGTAGGGGAATATTTGGGAATTGTTATATTTGTCAGCAGACGGGGCATTATGCTAGACTTTGTCCTCAACGGGGCTCTGAGCAAGCACAGAGTGGAAATGCTTCTCGACAGTCATCTCAGCCTCAGAGGCAATTGAATGCAGTTCACTCTTTTCAACCTCAAAAACAGAATCGTCAAGGAGGCAACCAGAATTTGAACCAACCTCCTAGACAGTAGGCGAGAGTGTATGCTCTGAATGAGGATCAGGCTCAGGCTGCACCTGATGATGTGATTGCAGGTAATTGTATGATCTTTGATTATCCTGCTAATATTTTGATAGATACAGGTGCTTCTCACTCTTTCATATCTGAGAAATTTGTGTTGGTGCATATCTTGCCTTTTGAGCCATTACCTGCTGTAGTTTCTGTTACTTCACCTTTGGGTGGAAGAATTGTTTCGAGGAATTTTGTTAGGAATTGTGGATTGAGTTTTGAAGGAAATTTGATCGAGTTCGACTGTATTGTACTTGGTTTGTCTGACTTTGACTGCACAGTTGGCATAGATGTTTTGACTAAGTACAGGGCTACAGTAGATTGTTTTCATAAGATAGTCCGTTTCAGACCAGAGATGTCAGACGAGTGGAGATTTTTTGGTAAGGGTTCTCGTTCTAGAATTCCTTTGATTTCTGTATTGTCTATGACTAGATTGTTGCAGAAAGGAGCCGAGGGATTTTTTATTTATGCGGTCGATGTTTTGAAGTCTATCCCTGAGTTGATTGATATACCAGTGGTTAGAGAGTTTTCTGATGTGTTCTCGGATGAAATCCCGGGATTACCGCCTATTCGTGAGATTGAATTTGGCATCAAATTGACGTTAGGTACTCAGCCGATTTCTAAAGCTCCGTATAGAATGGCTCCGATTGAATTGAAGGAATTGAAGGAGCAGTTGGAAGAATTGATTGCCAAGGGATACATTCGACCTAGTGTATCGCCTTGGGGTGCTCCTGTGCTGTTTGTTAGAAAGAAAGATGGATCTATGCATCTCTGCATTGACTACCGCCAATTGAACCAGGCGACGGTTAAGAACAGGTATCATTTACCTCGTATGGATGATCTTTTTTACCAATTGGAGGGTTCCTGTATCTATTCGAAGATAGATTTGAGGTCTGGGTATCATCAACTGAGAGTTCGTGAAGAGAATGTTCCTAATACCGTGTTTCGAACGAGGTATGACCACTTTGAATTTCTTGTCATGTCGTTCGGTTTGACTAACTCCCTAGGGATATTTATGGGGTTGATGAACCGAATCTTTCAGCGTTTTCTAGATGAGTTTGTTATTA
This sequence comes from Henckelia pumila, assembly GCF_033568475.1. NCBI lineage: Eukaryota > Viridiplantae > Streptophyta > Magnoliopsida > Lamiales > Gesneriaceae > Henckelia > Henckelia pumila. The sequence continues at coordinate 223,404,754 of NC_133123.1, read as the reverse complement.
TTTTCATTGATGATATCCTGATCTATTCGAAGAGCCGTGCTGATCATGCAGAGCATCTGAGGATTGTTTTGCAGATTTTGAGAACCAAACAGTTGCTTGCCAAACTGTCAAAGTGCGAGTTTTGTTGGACCGAGTCATTTTTCTTGGTCACATTATCTCGGGAGATGGGATTTCTGTCGATCCCAGCAAGATCGAGGCAGTTATGAACTGGCGTAGGCCGACTTCTGTGTCTGAGATTCGAAGTTTTATGGGTTTAGCTGGTTACTATCGCCGATTTATCCAGGGTTTCTCTTCTATTGCAAAGCCGATTACCCAGCTGACTCAAAAGAAAGCGCCTTTTGTCTGGACTGAAGAGTGTGAGAACAATTTCATTGAGTTGAAGAAGAGATTGACTAGTGCTCCGATACTTTCTATTCCATCAGGTTCTGGAGGTTTTACGGTGTATTGCGATGCTTCTCATTTTGGTCTTGGATGTATTCTTATGCAGAGGAAGCATGTGATAGCGTATGCGTCGAGGCAGTTGAAACCGCACGAGACTCGCTATCCAGTTCACGATCTTTAACTCGCTGCTATTGTTTTTGCCTTGAAGATCTGGCGTCACTATTTGGACGGTGAGTCTTTTAAGACCTTTTCGGATCATAAGAGTCTTAAGTACTTATTTTCACAGTCTGAGTTAAATATGAGACAAAGGAGATGGTTAGATTTATTGAAGGACTTCGACTGCGAGATTAAGTATTACCCGGGAAAGTCGAATGCAGCTGCCGATGCTTTGAGTCGCAAGCTTTGTTCTTTATCTCTTTCGACCATCGGTGTGTCTCGTTTGATTGAAGACTGTTGCAATTTTGGATTGGAGTTTGAATCAGATAGGATTCCTATCAGAGTTTGTTCTATCCAGGCCGAGCCAGAGTTGTTTGTGTCGACCAGAGAAGCACAAAAATCCGATGAGAGTATTCAGAATTCGATAGAGAAAGTGAGATCTGGACACCAGTCTGAGTTTCAGGTCAGAGATGATGTTTTATTTGTGAATAATCGTATTGTCGTGCCTGATATTGTTGAGATGAGACAGAATATTCTGCGAGAGGCACATTGCAGTCGGTTCAGTGTTCATCCAGGAGGCCGAAAGATGTATAACGACCTGAAGAGTCAGTTTTGGTGGAAGAAGATGAAGAGTGACGTTGCGAGGTTTGTATCCCGTTGTTTGAACTGTCAACAGGTGAAAGCCGAGAGAAAGAGACCGGGTGGTCTTCTGCACAGTTTATCTGTTCCGAAATGGAAGTGGGATCATATCTCGATGGATTTTGTCACGAAACTACCCCGATCTGTTCGAGGATGCGATGCCATTTGGGTAGTGATTGATCGTTTGACGAAGTCTGCTTGTTTTATTCCGTATCGGATGACATATCGTCACGATCAGATGGTCGAGTTGTATGTTAGAAAGATTGTCAGATTGCACGGTGTGCCGAGATCGATTGTTTCAGACCAAGATCCTCGGTTTACTTCTCATTTCTGGCACAGTCTACAGGAGGCTCTTGGTACTCGTTTGCACTTGAGTACAGCTTACCATCCTCAGACCGACGGTCAATCAGAACGGACGATTCAGACTCTGGAGGATATGTTATGAGCAGTGGTGCTTGACTTTGGCGCTGCTTGGCAAGATTCATTGCCTCTCGTTGAGTTTTTGTACAACAACAGCTTCCAGACGAGTATAGGAATGGCACCATTCGAAGCGTTGTACGGAAAGAAGTACAGATTTCCTCTGTACTGGGATGAGATGTCTGAGTCCCCAGGCTTGGGACCAGATATGATTCTTGATATGGCTGAGCAGGTGAATATTATTCGATTGAGAATGAAGACTGCTCAGGACCGACAAGTGAAGTATGCGAATATCCATCGCAGACCTCTATCTTTCGATCAGGGAGACCGAGTATTCTTGAAGATTTCTCCGTTTAGAGGTACTGTTAGATTTGGGAAGAGAGGGAAGTTGTCACCGAGATTCATCGGTCCGTATGAGATTTTGCAGAAGATAGATGATCTAGCCTACAAAGCACTTCCTTCTTCTTTATCTGGAATTCACGACGTATTTCACGTTTCGATGTTGAGGAAATATCACCCCGATCCTTCTCATGTTCTTCAACCTGACGAAGCCGAACTTGATGAAACTCTGAGTTATTTCGAGAGACCGATTCAGATCCTTGACAAAAAGGAGAAACATCTCAGAACCAAATCGATCCCTTTGGTGACAATTCAGTGGAGTCGTCACGGAGTCGAAGAAGCGACTTGGGAGACAGAATCTGATATAAGGCAGAGATTTCCGGATTTGTTTATCTGATGTGAGTCCTTAATTCTGTTCTTGAATTCTTTATTCTTTCTTATGAGTTGATATCTTTGGTTTCGAGGACGAAATCTATTTTTAGAGGGGGAGAATTGTAACGCCACAATTATCTTAATTGACTTTATTTGAGATAATCAGTGATTTCAGAATTCAAAAACCAACTTTTTATTGATTAGGGACCTTTTTGTAATTTTTGGAAATTTCAGGGACTAAAACGCAAAATTGAGTTTTATTATATCCTTAGACTTGTTGACTAAGTCTCTCATTGCTTTTCTTTCTCCTCCAAGTTGCCTATCACCATTGAAGAACGCCCAAAGCTTTCCCAAGCTTTTGTGATTTTGATTTTAACTCGATCCGTCCGTTGGAATTGATCTGAAGTAGATATATGCGATCACAGCATCGAGTGCTCCGTTTGGAAGTAAGTTTCTCTTATTTCTACGAGGTTTGAATTTTTGGATGTCTTCACAATTGATTGATATTCGGAGAGGATGTTCTTGAGGTTGCTGTGATAGTATATCTAAGACGGTTCGGAGATTTATCGACGATCGGATTTGATATGATTTTTCTTATGATTTTCGAAACTTAGATTTTTGAGATGTGTTGGGTTTGACTTGGAAATGATGTTAGATGATTGGTTTGTGTATTTGGAATTGATATTATGCTGTCTGCAATTTTGGTTTGATCAGTTTATAGCCGTTATGCCGTAAGTTTGAGTTTCGGGATGTCGTTTCTATTGATTTGATTATACCGAGTTTGATGAGGTTTTGCTATCGCTATTGATCATGTGACTTCTTCTGTTAGATTGATTCGAAGTCTTTGGAGTTGCGAGATTGCAACTTCGATCCGTTCGGAAGATTGAGCCGGTATAGTATCGACTTCTTACTTCGATTGTAGAACTTGAATAGATATTGAATTGAGATTTGTTGTTTTACAGATTGAAGATTGTGAACGACAAGAAGGTATAAGACGACTTTGGAATGAAATAGGACGTTTAACTTGAATTCGGATTGATTCGAGTATCCTAGAAGAAATCACATATTGCATGTTTATATGGTTATTTGAACTTGTGATTGAATTGATGATTGAATGCATGAGATTTTATATGCATTCATTTTGAGTCGATTGATTATTCATTTTGAATTAGACGATCTGAAGATTATAGTTGAGTGGCCTTGGTAGGCGATTTACTACAAGTGTCGATTAACTCACTATAATGCCCTAAAGTCTAGAGGATTAAAATAAACCTCATCCACCTCGAAAGGGGAGTTCGGTGTGATTGTTGGATATTTTAACCTCGGGATCCCAAACCGAAGAAAAAAGAAGAATTCCTTTTGATTATCTGAGTCTGATAATCCAGAAGTTTTAAAAGTCATGCATATCATTTTAATTTCGCAATTGAATGAATTACTTGAGGTATATGTGAAATTTGATTATATATCATGTTTTGATATATTATGTGATATTGTATGCTAGTCTCTTTTACTGGGAATATTATTCTTATTGGATTATCCGGCTGTTGTCTTTGTTTGTATGTGTACTTGGCAACAGGTGGGGCAGGATCAAGTCAGAGACCTCATGGCTAGATCGGGAATGAGATGATAGAAGTGAGGCTTAGATGTTAGGAGTCATTTATGTATTTTTGAACTCCTGTTGTTTTGTATAAGTCGAACTAGTTGGAACTTATGCATGATTTTTGTTGAAGATTGTATGCATCTAGAATCGAATACTTTTATATCTTGTTGAATGGGAATATGATAGAGTTGGAGTTGAATTTTTGAGGAAAAACCAGTTTTATTTCTGGTACAGAGCATCTCGCTCGATCGGTAGAAGTTCACCGATCGAGCGAGCACCCCTGTACCAAACCAAAGATTTGGACATTTTTGTGTCCGCTCGATCGGTAAGATTTTACCGATCGAGCGGGCGTCCTGATTTCTAAGCAGTGACTTCGGAATCCTTGGCCGCTCGATCGGTAAGAATTTACAGATCGAGCGGGCACTATTCATTTCAAAAAAAAAATTTATTTCGATGTCTTAATCCTTATTGTTTAATTGTGTTGATCTATTGCTTTACTCTGAGTATATGATTAGAATCGAGGTCTCACACGCAGCGTGTTATGCGCGCTGCAGAAAGAAGCATTGCTCGTCGTGGAAAAGACATTCGCAGCGAAAAAATCAGGTTTCATTAAATTCAGGATGCGAAACATAATGGTCTAGGCTGATTATCAATTTCATAATACAGGTTGTTTGTAACGCATTTATTTGTATTTTTAACAGATCTGTTTGTCAAGAAAAATTAGGCAATGAAATAATTTTTTCGCTGCTAATTTTCACAAGTTTGACCAATATTTACATAATTTTGACCCGTAATTACATAATTTTGATCAATGTTGACATATAATCGTACATGTTGCAACATATGGATCCACTAATTTCATAAGTTTGTTCTATAATCTTACACATTTTAATCGTACTTGTTTTAACATATGAATCCACTAATATCACAAGCATGTTGACATATAATCATATATATTTTACAATATGAATCCGTTAATTTCACAAATATATTCTATAATCATACATGTTTTTAAAGTATGAATCCATAATTTGACAAGTATGTCCTATAATCGTATATATTTTAACATATGAATCCACAAATTTCACAAGTTTGATTGATAATTACATAAATTTAACCCATAATTACACAATTTTGACCAATGTTGACCTATAATCGTACATGTTTTAACATATATATCCGTTAATTTTACAACTATGTTCTAAAATCATACATGTTTTAACATATGAATCCGCTAATATACGATGAATTCAGAGCCCAGATTAAACAGTATGTTCTCCTATTTCGAATGTGTAATATGTTTAGCATTGATAGATGACTAATAATTTCATGACTCTTTTTAATTGTACAGTGAAGATTCAGGAGCATTTTTCCTAATATAGCTTATTCAGGCACATCGATCACCTGGTATTAAAGTTAGATGATAGACTAGTAACTGAGTTTAGAATTTTTTTGCCTGTAATATGTTTGATAATTACTGGACATTGTTTTGATATTTAATTTCTTTCAAATTGATGAATTTAAGGTTTGATATATAATCATGCAAATTATAACATTAGTATCCACAATTTATAACATATGTATCCGTTATTTTCACGATTATGTTGTATGATTATACATATTGTAACATATTAATCGACTAATTTCACGATTATGTTATATGATTATACATATTGTAAAATATTAATCAACTGATTTCACGATTATGTTATATGATTATACATATTTTAATATAAAAATCAACTGATTTCACGATTATGTTATATGATTATACATATTGTAATATATTAATCGACTAATTTCACGATTATGTTATATGATATACATATTGTAACATATGAATCGACTGATTTCATGATTATGTTATATGATTATACATATTGTAACATATTAATCGACTAATTTCACGATTATTTTATATGATTATACATACTTTAATATAAGAATCAACTGATTTAACGATTATGTTATATAATGTTACATGTTTTTGAATATAAATATAATACATGGTCTACGGTCGACAAAAAAATATCCATGGTCTGCCCATGGTCGACCATGGTCCAGAACTCTCTTGGTAGACCATGGGTAGACCAAGCTCGACCAAGACCCATGGTTATATGATTATACATATTGTAACATAGACTGATTTTATAATTATGTTATATGATTATACATATTGTAACATATTAATCGATCGATTTTACGATTATGATATATGATTATACATATTGTAACATATTAATCGACTCATTTAACAATTATAATATATGATTATACATATTGTAACATATAAATAGACTGATTTGAAAATTATATAATCATTGATTTGACGATTATATTATATGATTATACATATTGTATCATATTAATAGACTGATTTAACGATTATGTTATATGATTATACATACTGTAACATATGAATCGACTGATTTCATGATTATGTTATATGATTATACATATTGTAACATATTAATCGACTGATTTCATGATTATTTTATATGATTATACATATTTTAATATAAGAATCAACTGATTTCACGAGTATATTATACGATTATACATATTTTCAAGAAAAAAAAAATCATCTACTACTGGAATAACATCAAACTTTGAATTGGGCCCTGGATTCCATTTATATACGTTATCTTCACTCGCTTCCCATCTACCATCGAAATGAACAACGATAACTGTAGGCATAACCTACAAAATTCACAAAAATTATGAGAATAAGACTATTTTAATAACAAAAATAACAAGAACTCTCCATGGTCTACCCATGGTCGACCAAGAGAGTTCTCGGTTGACCATGGTCTACCCATGGTCGACCATGAACTTTGGGTCGACCATGGTCGACCAAGAACTCTTTGGGTCGACCAAAAAATTTTCCTGGGCTACAGATCACCAATAAAATCAAACCCAGTTTATTCCAAACACATCATTTTTTTTTATCCACACTTGTTAAAGGAAAAAAAATGACTTAAATCGGATTAATGCTTACATTCAACAACAATGGAGAAAACTTACTTGCGCTTGTACCGATATAAGTTTTTGTTTTTCTTCAAATATTGATGAATGAGAAATAGAAGATGTTTGAAATAGATTAGGTCTGCTTCACAGCTTAAGGATATAAATGGATCTAATATCGGAGCAGCTAGCTGAAGAGAAAAATGAAGAAGATGACAGGTTTTTCTTGCGGGAAAATAGGGCAAATTGCGGGAAAGAATCAAATAAACTGATAGGGCATTGTTAATTAGTTTAACTAATTAACTTATTAGGTTTAATTTTAATTTAAATGAGTCAACTCCCTTTTTTTTTTTAAAAAAAAAGAGTCAACATCCTTTTTTTTTTAAATACTCCCCAAACTAATCTTACTTTTTTAACTCACCCAAACACTCCCTATCTTTTATTAAAAAGTTCGCGCGAACATCCTGCTAAATGATAAGAAAAATTATAGGCAGGGTCCACGTGATTTTTTTCTGCATGATATTCACGCGAACATCTTAACAAAAATACAAAAGAGGGAGTGTTTCACCCGGTATAGCATAGAATCACCCCATTCTCTCTCACTCTCACATTTTTAATTGGCCCGACAAGAGACGTGAGAAGCGATAGCCACCGATTATCTCCACCACTCTTATTTCAACGCGTTTGGTCCGGTTAGGTGTTGTAGAACAAAATGAATGTCACGGGTATTTTTTCTTACCGACAACGGGCAAAAAACAGGCCCATTTTCAACTATTCATTATTTAGATAATAGAAATAGATATAATGAAATTTGTCTTCATTATTTTTAAAATATAATCACGATAGTAATACAATTTTATCTATGTGATCTTCTATATTAAGATATTTCGTTTATTTATTTAATTGTTTGAAAACAGTCTTATAAATATTTTAATAATTAAAGTATTTGCAAAATATTTTTATTTATTCATCATGTTAATTCTTTTCAGTAATTTTAGTAAAAAAATAATCAAATGAATATGAATTAAATTAAAATAATAACTGTGTGCTGTTACTAATTAACTATATTAAAAAATAATTAAAAACTTCGTTTAACTAGATTGTTAGATGAAAATCAATCAAAATATAACAATAATTGTGTGCTATTATTTTTATATATGCATTCTTTGATACTAATTAGATGTGATTAGCCAATAATCGGACACTCTAAATTCAAATAACAATTAGCAGTTATCATCATACAATAAAATGTCACTCTTTATTGTTTAGATAACTCATACCCTACTAATTATATTATAATTAATAAATAAATAAGAGCACTGATGTTTCAAATGTTAAATGGAGATCCAAATTGGCCGGACTATTATTATTAAATTGGGCATTACTTAATTGATAATAACTAGGTACTAATGAACTATAATTTGAAACTCTTAATTCAAATGACAACTCACTACTAAAAAAAACACGGAACGTTGCGACGGTTTTGACAAATTGTTGCAAATTTCACAACGGTTTATTTGTTACCACGGTTTTTAAACACCGTCAAAATTTGCGATGGTTTATACAATAACGTTGCAAAAATTTTGCGACGGTTTACTAACCGGTGCATTTTGCAACGGTTTAATATTTAACCGTTGCAAAATTTTGTAACGGTTATTGTAAAACCGTTGCTTTTTGCTGACGGTTATGTAAGCCGTCTCGCAAATTTCTTCTACAATACACGTTTTTTACGCGTTTCAAATAAGTGTGTGTTGGTGTCAAATCTTTAAATTGAAACGGTTTTCTTAAAACGGTCTCAAATATTTGGCTATATATACCCCATTAGCCATTCTAAACTTCACGGAACAAATTATACATAATAATTATATCTATATATATTTATAATCATTATTATTATTATACCATCGAAATTTCTCTTATTCGCTGCCTCAAATTCTGAAAACTAAAAGACGAGGTACGTAATTTTAATACGAAAATTAAAATTTTTATATTTTTATTTATTTTCTTTTGTATAATTTAATATATAATATCATATTATTATATAAAAGGAGTTTCTGACACCTCATTATAATAATGTGATGCGATTATATTATTTTACTATTTAGTCATTTTTATTGTGCACATATTTAATATATAATATCATGTTATTATATAAAAGGAGTATTTGACACCTCATTATAATAACGTGATGTGATTATATTATTTTACTATTTAGTTATTTTTATTGTGTATATATATTTAGTATATAATATCATGTTATTATGTAAAATGAGTCTCTGACACCTCATTATATAATGTGATGTGATTATATTATTTTACTATTTAGTCATTTTTATTGTGTACATATTTAATATATAATATCATGTTACTATATGAAAGGAGTCTCTGGCACCTCATTATAATAACGTGATGTGATTATATTATTTTAATATTTAGTTATTTTTATTGTGTATATATATTTAATATATAATATCATGTTATTTTGTAAAAAGAGTCTTTGACACCTCATTATATAACGTGATGTGATTATACTATTTTACTATTTAGTTATTTTTATTGTGTATATATTTAATATATAATATCATGTTATTATATAAAAGAAGTTTCTGGCACCTCATTATAGTACGAACATTCAAGTATTATATTTAATTTACTGTAGGACAGCATGGCTTATGACCGGAGTTGGATTAACGAATTGTTAATGGATTATTGACTGATGAATTCATTAATGTGATCGAGGTATTTGTTGCTTTTGCAAAGAGTAATCCGACATGTTTAACTGATGGAACTATAAGGTGTCCATGCAACTGGAAGAAATGTCAGAATCTAACTTACTTAGACAAGAACACGGTGAAGGTACACTTGTGCAGATATGAGTTTGTTCCTAACTACTACAATTGGTTCTTTCATGGGAAAAATTACATTTGTTCATCGTTTTCAGGAGTTAATATGGATGCACCATCTTCGTCTCGAAGTAGTCGGCGTACGACCACAGACGATTTGCCACTGAACTTTGCAACTTCAATGAATCCAAACACATATTCTGACAGTGAATATCAATGCAGATTTGAACAACCTTATTATTATTACCAAAATGTTATTGAGGAGGCGGTGGTGAACGAGGATCCTGATGCCAATGTCGTCAAAGATCTCAACGTCAACGTAATAATCATATAGAGCCATGGACATACCTTGTTGTTTGTTCTTGCAAGATTGTTGAAGATGAAATATGATCATAGCATGTCTGAAAGAAATTATAATGACATGTGTCAAATGATGAAAGAGTTATGTCCTACCGATCACAATTTTCCAAAAAACTTCAATGCAACCAAGAAACTAGTTAAGGATATGAGGCTGCCAATCGAGAAAATTGATTGTTGCAACAACAACTACGCAGTGGGTTTGTTCGTCGTTTTTTTTATCATCTTTTGCATATGTACAGATTCGTTTGGAGTTTTCGAGCCCAGAGTTAGCAGAAGTCGATTGCCGAAGAGTTGGACGAAAAACGGTAAAGAGATTACTTTGAGCGGTTTTTATTGTTAGGTTGTATAGTTTCTGATATAACCTTTTATTGTAGCTTATCCAGAGTTGGAGCTATTCGTATCGAAAGGTACAAGCAGTCATCGTTTTAGCGGGATAGCACACTCGAGACAGTTGGTTCTTGAGTTTCCCTTAAATCACATACTTGCATCAATACTTGTTCTAGAATGTGGGACTTGTATTTTGTTGATTGAGCTGTTGTTATATGTCTTAATGCTTTATGTTGTTCTTATGCATTCATATTGAGCCAAATCTTTGATTTCAGCGGGCAGAACGGCCCTTTTTGTTAGACGATTTGGGGGCTATAATCGAGTGGCCTTGGAGTAGCGGTTCACCTAGTGTCAGCATACTCCTTGTAGTCGCACCGAAGTCTAGAGGATGAAGATACGTGACACCACCTCGATCAGGAGAGTCGATGGGTTGTTTACGTTATCTCATCCCCGAGTTCCCAAAAGCAGAGCAGCAATTCCTTGATTATCAGAGTTGATATCCCTGTTATAAAGACATGCATTTCATTCGTATTAGCTTTAAATATGTTGTTTGTTTTACATGTTTTGAGTTAATACTTGTTATTGCATGTTATGTTGCTTTTACTGGGAATATCATTCTTACCGGAGTTATCCGACTGTTGTTTTGTTTTGTATGTGTACTTGGCAACTGGTGGGGCAGGATCAAGTCAGAGGAGGCTTGGTTAGCTTCGAGGTCAAGAGATAGAAGTGAGACTCGGTTTAGAAGTCGAATAAGCATGTCAATCTAGTTTATGATTTGAAGCATGTTAGAACTCAAACTTGTTGATGTTTGTAGTTCCTAATTTTCGAATATGCGAGCCTTATGGGTTGAATGTTTTTGTTACATGTACTATAAACCTCGTTATGTTTTGTATTGAATAAACTAGACTGGAGCATGTTTTACTAGTTTGAGATTGTGTAACTCTAGAATTATCTTGCTATGTTTGGATGTATTGGACTTGAGAGTCGGCGTGATTTCTGCTGTATTTTAGCCCTGTGCTGTCATCGGAGCGATGGACTTTGTGGCTGTATTCTGTTTTTCGAAAAAGGGTGCCCGCTCGATCGGTTGGATATTATCGATCGAGCGGTGCTGGAATTCCTTGGGCAGTAAGTTTTCAAATCCTTGCTCGCTCGATCGGTATTCAACCGATCGAGCGAGGCCCCCTATAAAAAAAGAATTTATTGCTTTTAGGTATGGATCTTGTATTTTCATTATTGTTTAATCCGAGATTAGATGTTTAGGACCGAGGTCTCACAAGAAGAGCCTGAGTTTAGTGCCTGATTCTGGCACTAGCTGACGAGTGTCGCTAACTCCTATAAGTTCTTGTACAACAACAACTATCTGATGATTATTTGGATGGCTTCTTTTGATGAGTTGTACAAGCAGAATGAAAATCTCTTTTATATTGGGATGATTATTTTTCTGAGTCGCCTGTTATGGGACCAGATTTGTTTCGAGGTTTTTGAACAGATGATGTTTGTCTGTCGAGAATGAAGACGACTTGGACTAGACAGTCGAAGTATACGAATGCTAGATGCTGTAGCGATCCTTACCAAGATCATCTACTAAACAGAACTTAGGCATGCAATTAACTCAATCAAATAGTAAACCAGAATAAGCTGTGGAAACAATAAACATTAATACAATCCCAAGAAAAGGAATCTGCAATACCCAAATATTATACAACCAAATCAAATAGTGTATAAGCCCAAATCATAACAGAAATAAACCCCAGGCGAAGTTCCAGCTGGCCAACCACTGCCTAGTCCCTCTTGGATCCACCCGCCTTATCCAATCGCAAACCTGCCCATGGAATAGGGTGTCCAGAAACACAGAGTACGAGACATGAGCATAAAATGCTCAGCACGAGAGTATGAGTATACATGAATGAAAGTGTACCGCCTACTGACTAGAGGTCAAGAATCAGATAACAAAGACAGATCGGGCCCTGGTATGTAGCACGCTGTGTCGTCGCTTCAGGAGGTGGCTCACATACCGAAATCCTAGTGGATACGCCGGACCCAAATCGATGGAAGTCCATCCACTAACAGGATAGGGTAGAACCCTACTAACAGACATCTCAAAAGAGATAGCTCAAGATGCATATTAGCATAAAATCATGTCATATAAATCATGCAATCACATAATACATGCATACTCAGTCAGGATATCTCGAACAGTACTTTTGTACCTCAAATGCTAGGCTCGCTCTACCAGCTTTAGGTCTACGCCTATAATCCGCACTACAATGCCAAATGATACTAATATCATTATAGTTCTCTAAAAGTCTTAACTAATTTATTGCATACTCCTAAATATTTTTAGAAAGCAAAAGCTATACCTGCGTTCGTCGTCAGCCTTTTGATGTTGCTTGCCTCAAAACTAGGCCGCAGCTCCGCTACGACGCCTGGACCGCTATGCCACTTCTGGATTCCCAACGGAACGCCTAAAATGCCCTAGATTTAAGCTAGAAGACCAAGGAATCGAGAGAAGAGAGGTGAATGGTGTGCTTGGAAATGAATCTCGGCACCTCTATTTATAGACATCGAACGGAACGTTCGTTCCTCCATCATTGCATCCGTTTGCCATCGTTGCGTCCAAACGTCAACATCAAGTGCATAAGTAGTGACGCATTCTACCTGGCACGAACATTGCGTCTATTCCTAGAACGTTGTCCGTTCTTCCTGACCCTCCGGACCATATCTGATCATTCTGGGTCCATTTCCGGGCTCCGGTAATCCAATTGAAATTCCCTTAATCATGTTAATTGGATTAATTAACAGTTACTCACTAAATCTGGGTATGGGCTACTACATTCTCCCCCACTTAAGATATTTTGTCCTCGAAATCAGATCTTAAGTACTGAATGTAAAACAAGATGCAGAAACATTCTTTTATTCAAATGCAAAATTCACAGAGTTTGCAACTGAACACAACTTGAAAAGAAAATCAAAATAACTCAGGGTGTTCTGAATGCATCATGCTTTCCATCTCCCAAGTGGCTTCTTCAGTGCCTCGGCGCTGCCACTGAACTAAAAACAGAGGAATGACTTTATTCCGCAAGACCTTATCCTTATAATCCAGGATACGAATATGTCTCTCTACATAAGTCAAATCTGTATCCACTTGAACTTCAGACGGTTGTAGAATGTGAGACTGATCTGCCACATAACGTCGCAACAGAGATACGTGAAACACGTCGTGAATATTGGACAGATACGGTGGTAAGGCTAGACGATAATCCAAATCTCCAATGCTCTCCAAGATCTCAAACGGACAGATAAATCTGGGAGAAAAATTGCCCTTAAGACCAAATTTGAGAATCCTGCGAAAAGGTGAAACTCTCAGAAACACTTTCTCCCCAACCTCAAACTGCAAAGGCCTACGCTTGGTATTAGCATAGCTGGCCTGACGATCTTGTGCAGTCTTAATCCGTTTCTTGATCTGATCAACAACATCTGTTGTCTGCTGGACTAACTCCGGTCCCTCAGCCTGTCTCTCCCCCACTTCTTCCCAAAAAAGTGGAGTACGACAACGTCTCCAATACAACGCCTCAAAAGGAGCCATCCCAATGCTAGTATGATAGCTGTTGTTGTATGCGAACTCAATCAATGGCAAATGATCCTGCCAGGCTGAACCAAAGTCCATAGTACACGCTCGAAGCATATCCTCCAAAGTATGGATTGTAGTACCCCGTAACCGAAATTGGTAATTAAGAGATATGTTAATTAAACCAATTTGGTATCTGAAGGATCGGAAGCTCCAAAGGTGAGATCGGAAGCTCCTATCAGGATCGGAAGCTCCGATGCAGGATCGGAAGCTCCGATCGATATTACATCATGCATGACGTGTGACAGGATCGGAAACTCCGATCGGGATCGGAAGCTCCAATCGCCCTATCCAAAGTCAACCAGTGAGATTTTGACATGTGGCAGATAAGGATGTTCGGAAGCTCCGATGGCAGGATCGGACGTTCCGAACAAGGATCGGAAGTTCCGATCGAGGATCGGAGGTTCCGATCGATGCCTATAAATATAAGGTCCGAGGCATTCATTTCTTGCCAATTCCGAGTTCCTTTCCTTCGCCCTAGTGGCTCTATTTTAGGGCTTTGGGTACTCTTATTTTAGAGTTGGAGTAGGGAACATATTTTAGTATAGTCAGACAGTGTCTGACATAGTAGCGGAGCAGCGCTCGTGTTGTAGAGCCATGTTCGAGGCTGTGGATTTGCAGCAGGGGAGTGCCCTAGTTGTGGGATAGTCGCCATCAGTGGGCTGACGACGGACGCAGGTATAGCTATGGTCTCCTTTAATTATTTAGGAGTATGCAATAGCTTAGTTAAGGCTTTTAGCGCTTAGTGAATGATGCATGGGTATTTGCATTGTAGACTTGATGATAGGCTTGGAACCTAGAGTGGAACTACTAGGACTGCCTTAGAAAGGTACGTAAGTACTGACTGAGATTGCCAGTGGATATATATGCTTATATGTTGCATTTATGTGTTTGCATGTTATTATTGTTATGCGGCATGTGCATATCATCTTGTGCCTGTACATCTGTATATCTTTCAAGATGAGCCAGTTAGGATTGCTCAGCCCTGTTAGGACGTTTGATATCGAGTACCCTTAGGTACTGATACCTCGAGGACTTCGCGGTCCGCGTCCGGGATTCGGGAATGAGTGGTCGCACACAGTGGTTAGCTACCCCGATGTGACGAGCTTATATCCCAGACGCCAGTTTGAGCAGTTTGTATACAGTTATCCCAGATATGGATACCCGGTCATTTTCATGCATCATATTTGTATGTTTATCCGTGCTTTTGTATTGAACTTAGAGCTCACGTCCAGTATTTTCTGTGTATCTGGATACCCTATTCGATGGGGCAGGTATAGGTGCAGGATTGAGCACCAGGAGCCTGGAGTAGCCAGTGACGGTGAAGACAGCAGGATTAGCTGTAGGTTTTATTTAAAGTAATTCGATTGGGTTATTTAAATCAAGTTTGATTAGCCGGTTGTATTCTGCCGGTCTACTTGTATTTAGTCTTCCGCAGAAATTTGATTTAATGCATGCTTAATTATGCTCTTAACTCTGATTAGGTAGTGGATCCGGGTCGAGTCGCTACATTTATGGTATCAGAGCAACTGCATGCAAGGGACTTAGGAAATTGATAATAATACCTCTTGATTATCCTTGTAGGATTGATTGAGGCTAGCGAAAGAAGATTTGGTTCTTCAGTGCCAAGGTTTGCGGCAGAAGTTTTTACTATAAAAAATGCAACAGTGATGAGAACACCAGTAGTAGCATATCGATAGATAGACTGACTGCTGTGAACGGTTCATCATTCGATGCATTGGGATGTTGATCGAAGAACATATGGATTCCAGCCAGGGAAGACTGGAAGAGAAGATCGGTTATATCGCGTCAGATACCTCTGAGGGCTTTTTGGAACGAATGGTGTTTAGTAATCCATTTGGTTCCAGTCCTTGAAGATTATCCACTCGTAGTTGGAGAGATTGTCAGATAGACCTTCACTAGAGAATGCTTCGAGTGCCTAAAACATGACAGGTTTCGAGAGTGAGGTCTTTAACCTCGTGCAGAACATGGTTTTGCCGGTATGCTTGTATCAATGCTTTTGGTAGGCATACGGAAAACTTTATGTTCAAAAGCATGATTTAGGTATAAGAAGAACGCTGATGGTAGATCGTGAGCAGAAGAAGTCGACTGACATGCACTGACGCAGAGCATAGCTGGTTAGCTATCACGTGCCATTTCTCTGGAGTTCTTCGTTGGAGGACATGTAGAGAGACTTGGACGGAAGTATGCTTGTATCGATGCGTGTGTCGATTGGAAGCTTCATGCTCAAGGAGTGAAGACAAGTTCGTCGACTTTAAATACTGTATTGATGTATTTGTAAACAGTATTTCAGTTGTAATGAATCATCAGAAATTGGTTGTATCAGTTCAAGTTATTGGATGTACATTTTGTTGTATTTTGAATACTGTATGTATTACATGAGATTGTAATAAAGGAAATTGTACATAACTTGAAGTAATGATACATGTTCAAAGATTCGTGTTTGATTACAAGTAATTTTACTAAGTTTGACTTGGAATTAGTTGACTAGGATAGCTCATGGATTTTGAGTAAGTCAACGGTAACGGATTGACATGGGGTTAGTCTAGGTGTCTTCCTAGGGCTGACCTAATTAGTCGTTTGACTGAGTTAGTGCCATTGATGAGGTAATTCATCTGGGAGCATGGAAATATCGATCTTGTTTGAAATTTTGAGTTTTTGTTCTAAGTTGTTTCCTTAGGACGGTAGTCTGATTGACCTGCATAGGTTGAGACTTCGTGATGATGGGATTTCATCGGGATACCAAGTCAGGTATATGCCGAGAGTTGTGGACTATGACCATGAGTAGATATGATGGAGCGCGACCCTATGCCAGTGTTACTCTGGGAGTCTTTCGTACTTCGGAGAATGCCTGGAAGCCTTCGTGCTTCAGGATTTGGCGGTGGGAAGGCTACTTAGTCTAGAGTTTTGGTAACAGTCACGACGGGGTATGACATTGGATTGGATGCCTGGTTAGGTGTCAGCGGTTTAGATATCGTCTGACTGTCCTCAGAGATATTGGGTTGCAGTTTTGTCACAAGGACCAGTCTTGGAGGGATTTTCCTTGACGAGTACGTACTCTGAACAGATAGTTTTAGTCTATTGGATACTGCTAGACTAGTGGATCTAGTCGGGGTTTGGATGCTCTTGTGATAGGGGCTATCCAGGAGTTTTGGTTTGTGAAATTCCTGAAACATTTGACTCGGAGATGAGTAGTTTTCAGCATTAATGGTTTCCTTCAGTGATAGATTATATCCGATTCTAAGGATTGTACATGACTATTTGAGGCGTGAGGATAGCGTGATTTATGCCAGTGTACACTTGGTGGTGATTTCAGGTGGGACACCGCGGCAAGTAACCTCAGTCTCGATTTGTTGCAGTCTTAGCAAAAGATATAGTTATCAGGAGCAAGTTTCGCGACAGTTGGTAGTGAGTCAGTATCGATGCAAGATTGGTACTGGAGACTACTAATAGCTATTGTCTGACTTTGTCAAAGATAGGTGAGTTGAATCAGCTGTGATTCTTTTGATTCCAAGTATTTGGGGATATGCGGACGTATGGCCGTGAGATCATGATTATTGATTGAGCCATGTGAGATTTCAAATGACCAAGACCTGGCGGATGGTTGCCATAATTTGGTTGGTACTGACAAGTTGTGTGATAGTCACAACTTATCGACGAGGTCGATTGGTTGAGCAGATCAATAATTAAGATATCATAAACCGAGAGATACTTGGGACGATACTATAAGCCGTCGTGCTTATGAGTTTAGATCCTTTAAGTAAATGTCTCGGAACAGTAATAGAATTATTTGCATTCAGGATTCTCGGGTGGTTGAGATTTTCGGAGTGCAGTCGTTTGGACTTTCAAGTTCGATAGATCACGGGAGGTGATTGCATGTTTTGACTTTGGTAAGTCATGGCTAGTTCGATAACTCGGGTAAAGTTATCAGTGGTAAAAGAAGACATAATTGATCTAAACATTGCTTGGTATTAGCAATGGTTGACCCAGTTTTGGAAATAGAATTGTTCCATGCTATTGGATTACAGTTTTGGAAACTGTTATCTGAATACTTGTTTAGGAATTTCCAGCAGTTTTCTCGGAGGATTTTCGTTAAATTGTGATTCGACGAGTGTTGCGGAATTCAATGAGCATTAGCAGGTCGATATCAGTTGTTTGTTCGTGGGATGATACGACAGCTGAGACTGTGTTCAGAGTCTAGTAAGATTGTTGTCGGTGATTTTCCAGTACGTTCTGATGTGCTATGCCATTAAGGTGTTGGGATCGACCGAGATCTATCGGGTAAATTCGTTGGTTTACCGCATGTGTCATGGATTGCGCGAA
Source organism: Henckelia pumila (assembly GCF_033568475.1). Lineage (NCBI taxonomy): Eukaryota > Viridiplantae > Streptophyta > Magnoliopsida > Lamiales > Gesneriaceae > Henckelia > Henckelia pumila. The sequence goes on along the minus strand of NC_133123.1, from coordinate 223,386,384 downwards.
GAGTTGAGGTGAACTAGTTTTGTTCATCTTGGTAACAAGTCAAGTGTGACTTGGGATTGTTATCTATGATTGGATAACCAGTGTTGCGAATTCAATTGATATCTCGAGTGACGAGATAGTGGTGATATTTAATCTAGACTACTAATGTTGTAGATGTTGCGGTCCCATCTATGTGTTCAGCATTATAGCGGTGACATTCTTTGAGAATATTAGTCAGCATCGAAGAAAATAAGTACAGAATGTAAGTCTGTCGATGCTAGGAACTTTTGGGATTGGTTGTTATCTGTGGCAGGACGTCAAGTGGGAATCGATTGGTTAACACTTGCGGTTACCTCTGGGATTTGATGTCAGTGTTAGAACAGTGAAGATACAGGTTGGTTGTATCTGGTAGTCTCGTTAGTATGAACTGATTCTAGCAAGAGGGATAGTCGGTATCAAGTGGTATACTTGACGAGGAACTATCACTGCTAAGGTTCGTAGGAACAGTGGGTATTCGAAGAACAGTCGAGAGCACTTTATTGATCGTAAGACTCGGTTATACATCCAAAAGATCGTTCTACTTCATGGATGTCGGTGGGCATTGTCAGCGATCGAGACCCAGGTTTACTTCCATATTCTGGGGGAGTGTCCAGCGTGCTACGAGCACTGCTTTCAGTTTAAATACTGAATATCATCCAGAGACAGATGGTCAGATGGAGAGCGCTATCCATACCTTGGAGGACACCTGTTGAGGCGTTGTACGGGCGACTTGTCGTACTCCATTCTTATAGAAAGAAGTGGGGGAGACAGTATTTCTGAGAATGTCACTTTTTCGTAAGATTATCAGATTTAGTCTTAAAGGCAAGTTGTCTCCCGGGTTTATCGGTCCGTTTGAGATCTTGAAAAACATTGGCGATTTCACTTATCGACTAGCTTTGCCGCCGCATCTTTCCAGTATTCACGACGTGTTCCACGTATCACTGTTGCGACGGTATGTGGCGGATGAGTCTCATATTCTGCAGCGGTCTGAGGTTCAAGTGAGCAAGGATTTGACCTATGCTGAGAAACCTATTCGTATCCTAGATTATAAGGATAAGGTTATTACGGAACAAAGTCATTCCTTTGGTTTTAGTTCAGTGGCAGCGCCGAGGCACTGAGGAAGCTACTTGGGAACTTGAAGAAAGGATGCGTGAAGACCATCCTGAGTTGTTTTGATTTCAGTTTTGAGTTGTATTCGGTTGTAACGTTTGATTTGAATAAGGAATGTTTCTGTACCTTGTATTGCATTCGGTACTTAAGATCTATTTTCGAGGACAAAATATCTTAAGTGGGGGAGAATGTAGTACCCCGTAACCGAAATTGATAATTAAGAGATTAATTATGTTAATTAAACCAATTTGGTATCTGAAGGATTGGAAGCTCCTATCAGGATCGGAAGCTCCGATGCACGATTGGAAGCTCCGATCGATATTACGTCATGCATGACGTGTGGCAGGATCGGAAACTCCGATCGGGATCGGAAGCTCCGATCGCCCTATCCGAAGTCAACCAGTGAGATTTTGACATGTGGCAGATAAGGATGTTCGGAAGCTCCGATGGCAGGATCGGACGTTCCGAACAAGGATCGAAAGTTCCGATCGAGGATCGGAGGTTCCGATGGATGCCTATAAATATAAGGTCCGAGGCATTCATTTTTTGCCAATTCCGAGTTCCTTTCCTTCGCCCTAGTGGCTCTATTTTAGGGCTTTGGGTACTCTTATTTTAGAGTTGGATTAGGGAACATATTTTAGTATAGTCAGACAGTGTCTGACATAGTAGCGGAGCAGCGCTCGTGTTGTAGAGCCGTGTTCGAGGCTGTGGATTTGCAGCAGGGGAGTGCCCTAGTTGCGGGATAGTCGCCATCAGTGGGCTGACGACGGACGCAGGTATAGCTATGGTCTCCTTTAATTATTTAGGAGTATGCAATAGCTTAGTTAAGGCTTTTAGCGCTTATTGAATGATGCATGGGTATTTGTATTGTAGACTTGATGATAGGCTTGAAACCTAGAGTGGAACTACTAGGACTGCCTTAGAAAGGTACGTAAGTACTGACTGAGATTGTCAGCGGATATACATGCTTATATGTTGCATTTATGTGTTTGCATGTTATTATTGTTATGCGGCATGTGCATATCATCTTGTGCCTGTACATCTGTATATCTTTCGAGATGAGCCAGTTAGGGTTGCTCAGCCCTGTTAGGACGTTTGATATCGAGTACCCTTAGGTACTGATACCTCGAGGACTCCGCGGTCCGCGTTCGGGATTCGGGAATGAGTGGTCGCACACAGTGGTTAGCTACCTCGATGTGACGAGCTTATATCCCAGGCGCCAGTTTGAGCAGTTTGTATACAGTTATCCCAGATATGGATACTCGGTCATTTGCATGCATCATATTTGTATGTTTATCCGTGCTTTCGTATTGAGCTTAGAGCTCACGTCCAGTATTTTGTGTGTATCTGGATACCCTATTCGATGGGGCAGGTATAGGTGCAGGATTGAGCACCAGGAGCCTGGAGTAGCCAGTGACCGTGAAGACAACAGGATTAGCTGTAGGTTTTATTTAAAGTAATTCGATTGGGTTGTTTAAATCAAGTTTGATTAGCCGGTTGTATTCTGCCGGTCTACTTGTATTTAGTCTTCCACAGCAATTTGATTTAATGCATGCTTAATTATGCTCTTAACTCTGATTAGGTAGTGGATCCGGGTCGGGTCGCTACATGGATAGTGCGCTCTGACTAACCATCTATCTCCGGATAGGCCGTACTCAAACTGAGAGTAGTGCCCATCGCATGCTGAACACTCTCTCAGAACCTAGAAGTAAACCTGGGGTCTCGATCACTGACAATGCTCACAGGCACTCCATGAAGTCGAACAATCTCCTGAATGTACAATCGCGCCATACGATCTACAGAGTACTCTCGGATATAGGCAATGAAATGCGCTGACTTGGTGAGTCGGTCCACCACAACCCAGATAACATCACAATTCCTCGAGGTTACCGACAAATGGGTCACAAAATCCATCGTGATAAGCTCCCATTTCTACTCAGGAATAGGCAGACTGTGAAGCAAACCTCCAGGTCGTTGGTGTTCTGCTTTGACCTGCTAACACACCAAACATCTCAAAACATACTGATACACACTGCATTTCATTCCTTTCCACCAAAATCGAGTACGTAGATCCTTGTTTATCTTGTTGCTCCCCGGATGAATACTCAACTTAGTGCGATGTGCCTGAGACAAGATCTCCTCTCGCAACTCTTCATCCTCCAGAATCACAAGCCTACCAGACAAACACAGAAAACCATCTGACTGATAGTAAAATCCAGACGTACTACCCTCGTTGGCTAGATGAGCCAAATGCTGGGTCTTCGAATCAGACATCTGAGCCTCCCGAATCCACGAATACAAAGCTGGCTCAGATAGTATCGCAAACATCTGGATACTCTGCATACCTTTCTTGTGCTTGAAGGTATACCCTGAAGAACAACAATCCCTGATCGCACTAGACATCGAACAAGTCTGAAGTGCGGATAGTCGCACCTTGCAACTCAATGCATCAGTGGTGAGATTAGCAGCCCCCGGATGGTACTTAATCTCGCAATCATAATCCTTAAGCAAGTTCATCCAACGTCTATGCCTCATGTTCAACTCTGCCTGAGTGAACAAATACTTGAGACTCTTGTGGTCGGTGAAGATCTCAAATTTCTCGCCATACAGATAATGACGCCAGATTTTCAAGGCAAACACAATGGTTGCCAACTCCAAATCATGAACTGGATAATTGTCTTTGTGCAACTTCAATTGTATAGAAGCTTATGCAATCACATGTCTATTCTGAGTCAGGACACAACCTAACCCCTGAAGAGAAGCATCTGTGTAAACCACATACCCTCCAGATCCTGACGGTAATGCTAACACCGGTGCAGAAGTCAACCGTCGTCGAAACTCACAAAAATTTTTCTCACACTCTGAGGACCACTCGAAATCAACACCCTTGCGGGTAAGCTGCGTCAAAGGTCAAGCTAGTTGCGAGAAGTTCAGAATGAAGCGACGATAATATCCTGCTAGACCCAGAAAACTACGGATCTCAGCAACCGTCATCGGGCATGACCAAATAAGCACAGCCTCAATCTTGCTCGGAAAGAGATGATATGGCCAAGATAGACCACTCGATCCATCCAAAACTCACATTTGCTCAGTTTGGCGTACAACTGCTCATCCCGAAGAGTCTGCAGTACCAACCGCAAGTGAGAAACATGCTCGCCCGCATTACGCAAATACACCAGGATTTCGTCAATAAATACCACGACAAACTTGTCCAAATACTCCCTAAAGACACGGTTTATCAGATCTATAAATATAGCCGGTGCATTAGTCAATCCAAATGGCATCACTAGAAATTCGTAATGCCCATAGAGAGTACGAAATGCAGCCTTGGCTACGTCCTGATCTTGGACTCTCATCTAATGATACCCAGATCTCAAGTCAATCTTGGAGTAAACCGAAGTACCCTGTAGCTGATCAAACAAGTCATCAATACGAGGCAAAGAATACTTGTTCTTCACAGTAACCCGATTCAGCTACCGATATTCAATGCACAACCGCATAGACCCATCCTGAACCAGAACCAGAACCGCCTCCCCCAGATAGTGGACAATCCCTCCGGAGATGACCCACCTCTCCACAATGGAAAACAAGCTCCAAAATCTCTACGACACTTGTCTGACGGATGGTTCTTACCGCAATGGTCGCACTTGTCCTTCTTCCCAAAACGAACAACACCAGCGAAACCAGAGGAAGAAGAAGTAGATCCGGACTTCTTGAAAGACTGAGCACGGGGACCCAAAGAGCTCGCAGGCATAGACTGAGAAAAAGACCTGTTCCGCCGGATGCTATCCTCCGCCTGGTGACAACGGCTCACCAAACTCTCGTAGGTCATATCATCACCAACCGCCACACGGTCATGAATCTCAGGGTTAAGGCCCTGAAGGAACAGATTGTACTTCATCTCATAACTATCAGCGATCTTGGGACAATAGGATAACAGATCAAAGAACTTCTGCTGATACTCCTCAATAGACATGGCTCCCTGACGTAAGCTCAGTAACTCACCCGCCTTCGTATGACGGAGTGTAGGAGGAAAATACAGCTTCTGAAAAGCTGTGCGGAACTCGGCCCAGGTGGCCAGTCCTCTCTCCACAACAAAGGGTGTAGAAGTAAACCTCCACCACCTACGGGCTCGCCCATCTAGGAGATAACCAAACGTCTCCATCTTCTACTCCACAGTACAGTGGAATGTCCGAAAAGTAGTCTCCATACGGTCTAACCAGTTCTCCGCATCCTCCGGAGACTCGCCTCCAACCAAGGGATTAGGACCCATAGATAAGAATCGGCGCACACTGAAACGCTGATCATCATGGCGACGATGATGGCATTTCCGACGACGCTCCCGGTCAGCATCGCCCCAGCGTCCACCTATACTGCCATGGCTGCTCTGATCATCGCGGTCTGCCATCTACAAAATTACCTTGCGGTTATCTTATGCAAAATCTAAATCCCAAGAATACTATGCATGCTCTGATACCATAAATGTAGCGACCCTTACCAAGATCACATACTAAACAGAACTTAGGCATGCAATTAACTTAATCAAATAGTAAACCAAAATAAGCTGCGGAAATAATAAACATTAATACAATCCCAAGGAAAGGAATCTGCAATACCCAAATATTATACAACCAAATCGAATAGTGTATAAATCCAAATCATAACAAAAATAAACCCTAGGCGAAGCTCCAGCTGGCCAACCACTGCCTAGCCCCTCTTGGATCCATCCGTCTCATCCAATTGCAAACCTTTCCCATGGAATAGGGTGTCCAGGAACACAGAGTACGAGACGTGAGCATAAAACGCTAAGCACGAGAGTATGAGTATACATGAATGCAAGTGTACCGCCTACTGACTAGAGGTCAAGAATCAGATAACAAAGACAGACCGGACCCTGGTATATAGCACGCTGTGCCGTCCCTTCAGGAGGTGGCTCACATACCAAAATACTAGTGGATACGCCGGACCCAAATCGATGGAAATCCATCCACTAACAGGATAGGGTAGAACTCTACTAACAGACATCTTAAAAGAGATAGCTCAAGATGCATATGTATGCAGCATAAAATCATGTCATATAAATCATGCAGTCACATAATACATGCATACTCAGTCAGGATATCTTGAACAGTACTTTCGTACCTCAAATGCTAGGCGCGCTCTACCAGCTCTAGGTCTACGCCTATAATCCGCACTACAATGCCAAATGATACTAATATCATTATAGTGTTCTAAAAGCCTTAACTAAGCTATTGCATACTCCTAAATATTTTTAGGAAGCACAAGCTATACCTGAGTCCGTCGTCAGCCCTTTGCTGTCGCTTGCCTCAAAACTAGGCCGTAGCTCCGCTACGATGCCTGGACCGCTATGCCACTTCCGGATTCCTAACGGACGCCTAGAATGCCCTAGATCTAAGCTAAAAGACCAAGGAATCGAGAGAAGAGAGGTGAATGGTGTGCTTGGAAATGAATCTCGGCACATCTATTTATAGACATCGAACGGAACGTCCGTTCCTCCATCGTTGCGTTCGTTCTCCATCGTTGCGTTCGTTCGCCATCGTTGCGTCCGAACGTCAACATCAAGTGCATAAGAAGTGACGCATTCTAGCTGGCACGAACATTGCGTCCGTTCCTAGAACGTTGCATCCGTTCTGCCTGACCATCCGGACCATATCTGATCATTCTGGGTCCATTTCCGGGCTCATCTAATCCAATTGAAATTCCCTTAATCATGTTAATTGGATTAATTAACAGTTACTCACTAAATCTGGGTACGGGCTACTACAGATGCTGACTTTCGTAATTGATCGGAAAGATCGATTATTTCTGAAGATTTCTACTTTCAGAGGATTTGTCAGATATGAGTAGAGAGAGAAATCGTCTCTGAGATTGTTTAATCTCACTAGAGTCTGGAGCTGATAGGTGATCTTGCCTACAGACTTGTTTTGTTCCGTCTCTTTCTAGTTTTCACAAGGTGATTTTCGTATTTTGTTGCGGATTATCGCCAGATCGGTGTTGCTGAATTACCAACCAGAAGTTTTTATGTTCATTATTTGTTGAGATCAAAATTTGACGAGTTACCAAATTGCCTGAGACGACTGATTTAGAGTATGATCGAACATAGAAGCAGCTCCGAAACAAATAGAGTCAGTTTGTGCTAGTACAGTTGAGCAGTTATGGTTTTGAAGAAGAGATTTGGGGGTTAGAGTCCGATTTGAGGCAGCGGTTTCTGGACTGATTCTGAGAGATGAATTCTTTCCACTTTTGGATATTACCCCTTTTCTTTTGAAATTGAACTGTATTCGATTTCGAGGACGAAATCAGTTCTAAGAGGGGGAGAATTGTAACCCCCAAATTTATCTTAATTGAGTTTATTTGAGATAATCAGAGATTACAGAATTCAAGAGCCGACTTGATTTTGATCAGGGTTTTTTTTGTAATTTTTGGAAATTTCAGGGACTAAAACGCAAATTTGGAGTTTGTTAGATATTTATAGCATGGATTGACTTTTATTTCACTCCATCACCTCCCTTCCATCAGTTTCCTCCATTGAAGTCGCCCCAACCTTTCTCCAAGCTTTCAGATTTTGGTTTCCGGTCGATCCGTTCGGTAGAATTTCAATCTGAAGACAGATTAACGATCACGGCGGTGAGAGCTCTGTTCTACCATAAGTTTTTCTTCGATCCAGTATACTTCGATTTTGGGATGTTGTCAGAATATGTTTAAATTCGGATATGTCGTTCTTGAGCTAGCATATATCGTATATTTGAAGCTGGATCGGGAAAAGAACTTCGTTCGGATTTGTTATGATTTTTAGGGCATAATTCGAAAGTTGGGTTTTAGAAATGGTTGGTTATTGGATAATTTGTTGTTGTTGGGAGTTGTTTTGGATCGTTACACTGCTGTCTGTGTTTCCTATTTGATCAGTTTATAGCCGTTATGCCGCCGGTTTGAGTTTTAGGATTTTGAACAGTTTGAATTGTTGAACTTTGGCTATTAGATTTGTTCGTCGTTATTGATATTCTTTTTCCTCCATACAAATTCGTTTGAAGTCTATTGAGCCCAGAGTTAGCAGAAGTCAATCGTCGAAGAGTTAGACGAAGAGCGGTAAAGAGTTTATCTTGAGCGTTTGTTATTTTGGGTTGTATAGATTATGATATAACCTCTTATTGTAGCTTATTCAGAGTTGGAGCTATTCGAATCGAAAGGTACAAGCAGTCATCGTTTTAGCAGGATAGTACACTCGAGACAGTTGGTTCTTGAGTTTCCTTTAAATCACGAAAATACATAAGATGGTCAAAAAATTTAAGTTAATCTTCATTGTTTAATGTGTGCAAAGTGACCCAAAAATTTGTGGCCCATAGTCTTTAAAAAATTGTACATAGCCCAATCATTAAGTTTTTAAATCTAAATAGAAATGAGTTTTAAAATTTTTAAACCCAAAAAAAAAAAAATTGTTGAAGCAAGAATTGTTAGCTTACAAGCTTGTAAGTTTGTCTTTTATTTTACCAATCGCAACAAATGCAGTGAAGAGAAAATTTTTTGCTGAGAAGATTTTTACGAATATTAATTAATTATATTGATATATATATATATATATAATATTAGTTTATCGAATGAAGTATTATTAATTATTTTCAGTAAATATCAAGTCGTATGAGTAAATTGTAAGTGAAATTTGAAATATAAAAAAATTATTAAATTTACTATATTAATTTTTTTTTATGTGATGATTATGTGTGTGTGTATATATATATGTGTGTGATTTTTTATTTTGTTCGACTGCCCCCCGTAATAAAATTTTTGGATCCGCCCCTTACCTAACATACAGATCTCTACCCATACTATTGCAAATGAACTCTCTGAAAGATGTCGTTTGTTCATATTTTTAGCCAATGAATTCCCAAGAAAGCCACTATTGCCCTAATTTGGCACCGATATTCTGACAAAAAAATCAAACACATAGTAGAAAATTTATAATGAAAAAATTTATACTTCTATTCACTTTTATTGGTAGACTAAATTAAATATATATGATCTATTTAATATTTTTAGTTAAAAATATGTTAGTTCTTAATATCAAACACCTATTTTTTTTTTTATCATTGTTTTTAGATTTCTTCAGAATCACGTTTTGACATAATGTTGTTTGTCTGATGAGAATTATATTAATAAAAATAAAGAAAAAATCTTTTTTCCCCTGTAGAATTGAGAGGAGCTGTTGAAAAATTTTATCAAACAAGTCTTCTTTCCTTCCTTCTCCATAGAGACATAAAACAAGTCTTGTGTGTATTATCCATGGATGATCCGGGAAAAGCACTGAGAGTAATCCTCTTCCCTCTACCGTTTCAAGGCCACATAAATCCCATGATTCAGCTCGCCAATATTCTCCACTCCAGAGGATTCACAATCTCCATTATACACACTCACTTCAACTCCCCCGATCCATCCAAGTATCCTCACCTCACGTTTCACCTTATCCCCGATGGCTTATCGGAAGATCAAGAGTCCAAATTTGACGTTCTGCGTCTCCTCCATCTTCTAAACGCCAACTGTATTGGGCCCTTCCGCGAGTGCTTGGAGAAGTTAATGTCAGCCCATGATGATATTGCGTGCATAATTACGGATGCTTTGTTGTTTTGCTCGAAAGATGTGGCGCAGGATCTTGGAATACACAGGATTGTGCTGAGGACCAGTAGCGTTTGTTCCTTTTTAGCCTTTGCCACTGTTCCTCTTCTTCAGGGAAAAGGGTACTATTCTAATAATAATCTGGGTATGTTTTCTTTTTTGGGGCCTATCTAATCAAACTCTGAAAATTGTCTGAATTAAAATTGACCCATTCTTGGTATGTTTCAATTTCTTGGGCTTATTTGTAACTGTATCAATTAGAAATTGTCTGAGAAAAAAATTGACCCAACCCTTTGTTGATCAGATTCGAGAAGGGAGGATCCAGTTCTTGAGCTGCCACCACTTAGAGTAAAAGATATTCCCTCAATTCAAAGACGGAACCCGAATGATGCATTGAAAATCTTACGCAATACGGTAGAAGCAACGAAGGCAGCATCAGGCCTGATTTTCAACACCTTCCCAGATCTTGAAGAGCCCAATCACCCCAATCTTCACGAGCATTTTCGCATTCCCACGTTTTTAGTCGGGCCGTTTCACAAGTTCTTTTCGTCAGCCTCAAGCAGTTTGTTGACACAGGACAGAAGCGCTATTACCTGGCTGGATACCCAAAAGCCAGATTCTGTTCTTTATGTTAGCTTCGGGAGTCTTGTAAAAATGGATGAAAAGAATCTAATCGAAATGGCTTGGGGTCTAGCCAATAGTATGCAGCCATTCCTGTGGGCGGTCAGGCCTGGATTAGTACAAGGCTCGGAATGGCTCGAGTCTTTACCGATTGAATTCTTGGAGGTTACTGGTAAAAGGGGATACATTGTTAAATGGGCACCTCAGCAAGAAGTGTTGTCTCATCCATCCGTTGGCGGATTTTGGACTCACAGCGGATGGAACTCTGTTCTTGAGAGTATCTGTGAAGGTGTTCCCATGATTTGCTCGTCTTTCTTGGGAGATCAGATGGTGAATTCCCGGTACCTTAACGACGTCTGGAAACTTGGGATCAAATTGGAAAACGGGTTCGAAAAAGAGGAGATTGAATCAGCCATCAGAAAATTGATGCTGGACAGAGAAGGCCAAGAAATAAGAGAGAGACTTGTGTGTTTGAAGGAGAAAATGGATGTTTCTTTGAAAACAGATGGCTTTTCAAGCCGATCTCTGAATGCTTTATCTGATTTGATCTCTTCGTTTAAATCATCATCTGGTTTTTAGATTTTCAAGTGCTGTTTCCTCAACTTTCCTTTTGGTGGATACAACGAGAATATCACTTTATATTGTTTGGAATTTTACTTTAGGTGTCTTTCAAGATCCTTACTAAATGCTCCTAGTCTATATAACTTATGAACAAACACAAATGTATACCATCATTCATATAATCTACATATAGATCTATAATGTTTTTTAATAATGATATTCGTCAGGAAAACAAGGGCTGAGACAGTAGTTTTAAATCTCGGAAAATTAATTGAAACGACCTATCATGTAATAATAACGATTTTACAAAAAGCTTTGCCATGACTTCACCTTAAACTGGTCTTCCATACAAAACTACATATAAAATATACACCAAAAACATACGTATACAGGGCAATGAGATACAAAGAGACTCAAAACCGAGTTTAAAAAAAATAAATATATAAATAATTTTTTTTTTAAAAAAAAAAAAAAAAAACTCCCAGCATACACAGATCCTGAACTTTAGGTTGTAGGCTCCAACAAAAATCAAAATTGAACTCCCTCAAAACTTTCAATAGCGACTCAGGTAGCATCTTTTATTGCTCTTCAAAACTCATTATCATCAATAGTTCCAACGGAAATCACGTCTTGATCCTTGTTTGAGTAAGGTTGAATTGGCGGATAGTTCTGAGCTATTGAACATATATTTGAATATAAGATTTCAAGGGGTTCCATCAGATCAAGCGCATCAACTAATCTTTGACTCGCAAACCCGAAGATCATCCAGTTCGTCTTCAATCATACAACTGAATGTCTAGTAAATGCACAGGTTGCCCATTTTTCCAGTGTCTCAAATCCACCTTATCAAGTTTACCAAGCTTTCAAGGTTGAGATCCCATGTTTTACCTACCCAAAGGGGTTCCTTTAGCTTGAACCAATCGTAGTATTAATATGCTAAAAGTTTCTAAAAACAAATTAATACAGAATACATATCCCACTTCACATGTTCCACCCACCATTCAATTCTGAAATATGTGGTCTTCAGAAAAAAAAATAGTCGTCCCAAGGAGAACCCTGTAAAGAGCAGCAAAAACATATAAATCAATACATATGCACTGCACCAATATTTAAACACGAATAAATGGATTAATTAGAACTTTAATAGAATAGAAAATGAAATTTGATTCATAGGTGCCCGTATACCTAAAAATTATAATAAGACACATAACCTCAAACAGGTATGAATCAAATGGAATAACTACAAAAGCTTAACAACGGCCAAATGAATTTAAGTGTATATTTTACGAAATAGCTCTTAGTAGCTGAAATTTGATAGAGCAACAAACATTATCCTTATGATGTTATGGAATGAAAAGTGAGCATATCTCGGAATATATTGGTTATCATATTCAGGTAAATACCAAATAATAGGCAAATATGTCAGATAAAAAGAATATGTGGATCTTGGAATTGCATTTCATTACTTGTGTTCAAAGAAATCAAATGATGGAAATTATTAATTCAAATCTGGGAAGAGAAGTTAAGGGAGTTTTCAGATCTTGGGAGAGAAGTTCTGAGGGCTCGTTCCTGATTAATATTTAATTAACACGCAATCAAATAAATTAGCCTAAAAGGAAAACAATCAACTCAAATACGCTCGAATACAACAAAAAGTGTCACTACACAAATCTACAGCCACACTGACCAGAACTAATCCATACGCAGAACCAACCATGCTTGATCAGACAAAATCAATCCAACAAATCGTAACGACATACAACAAGGGACATCTCCCCAGCAAATATATATACTCCATAATAGTATAATAACATCTGAGCCTCGACAATAAAGCGATTCATTGGACTCCACTGGCAGAAACTTTGCCAGTTGCGTCCGTACCATCAGTACAACACGCCATGGAGTCACAAACAAACCACAACCTCCTCAAGGGACCGAGGTTAAGCAGCAGTACGAAGGTCAAATAAATTATAGCATATATAGATGACAAGTAAAATAACCAATGCAATGTGATGCATGTGAGGTACCAAAGAAATCCCGGATATCAAGTTTGAATCCAAAGAAATGATAGCAATAACTATGGCCACCTGTGCATGGGTGTGACATGCTAAATACGCCCTCAGCCCTGCACAGTCTGCGTCAGGGACTCAGGGGTGACAATCTGCAGAACTGCTCGGCCCTTACGCTAGTCATCGGATGTGGAACGTTAACACACCCTCGGTGGTAATGTCTAAGATAACTCATCAAAGAACGAAGAATCATCTCAGAAATAAAAAGGATCATGGCTCAATATGAGTGCATTCTCAAACAAAGCATATAATCATATAATACATGTAAAAGCCGCCGATACCCATCAAAAGCTAGCCTTAACGAAAATGATCAATCCGTACCTTTACTAGTTAACTAAAATACCACAAAAGTTCTTACAAAACTCCGGATACTTCCTGATTATCCAAGCCTGTGGCAAATTAATTTATTTCTCATTACATCAATTTCTTTTCAAACTTCGCAAATTTATTTCAAAAATTTGCACAATAATTTCCAAACATACCATTTAACAATTCTAATTTATAAAATCTTCCACATTGAATAAACAACTCTAAAAGTCGAAATACCCAATTTTATCAAATCCTAAATTTTCCAATTAAATCCGACAATATTTGAAAATTCAATTGGTATCTTCAATCGGCTCAAATATTGTACATATAAACAATAATTCAAATATCAATTATAGAATATTGAATGTACCAAAATCCCAATTTTCTAAACCCTAAACAAATCGAATCTACCTCAAGTTTCAAAATCGAGCCCCACCAACTTGAAATGATGATTACTGGCCACGTTTGATGGAAAAAAAAGAAGAAAATGGCGCAAAAGGGCGATGGGATTAACAGGGGTGGCGATATTTCTTGGAATTATGGGGACCAAAACGTAATCCTTAAAGAGAGCTTTCCAAATATGTGTTCGCTTTCGAATTCTATTATGAATTTATACTATTAAAGGAGACACACACCAGTACACACACATATCCTATTATGAATTTATACCATAATTACTTAAAATATTCATAACACAAGATTCAATATTATTAAAAAACTAGATATTGAACGCTACAATAAGGTCAGCCATTAACTTTTGGTGCAAAGAGAAGTGCAAACTCAATTACATTTTGCCAAAGAAATGGTCAGACGTTAACTTCTGGTGATCTATATCAAATCACCAAGCAGAAGAATGAAATTAAAAATTAATACTTGATGCTGTAAAGAACTTACCTCATCAATTAGGGATCAAATTATCACTCTAGCCGTGGCCCTAAGCGCCCTCAGTATTTCAAAATCGGAACGCGATCGATGGCTGTTGATAAGCAGAATCAGGAAAAAATTGATTTTCTGTCGAACTCCAGAAAGTTTTACCTATATAAGCATGAATAAAAAGCATGGCCATCATTTTATATCAAACACTGACAAAACTAAAAATGCAAAAGACATAACATAATAGTACCCAAAATTTAAGAGAGCATTTCCCTTGATGCTGTTGTATGATTTACGGGGCGTTCCCTAGTAGCAAACTATATTCCCAAGTTGGAATATAACCATCATCGAGAATGAGTGACCACAACTCGTCTAGAATTGAAAATATTTTTTCCCTCTCCGGATGAATTCCATCATTTGCTAAAAAAACATGCAATCTATCTTTGACTTCAATCCAGCTTTGACCAGGAACTTTCTTTACACCCTTTTCTCTCATTAAACTTCTAGATGTGGCAAAGTCTTCCCAATCACCAGAGGAAGCATATAAGCTGCAGAGTAACACATGAGCAGCAGAATTGGATGGATCAATCTTCAATAGATTCTCAGCAACCCGTTTTCCAACCTCAAGATTATTACGAGTTTTACAGGCAGAAAGTAGAGTTTTCCACATTACGATATCAGGTTCAAAAGGCATTCTATCAATCACCTCTTCTGCATCATGGATGCGGCCACCTCTAGCAAGCAAGTCAACAACGCATGAGTAATGCTCTCTCGTGGGGACTAAACCATATTCCTTCTCCATAGATTTGAACAATTGCAACCCTTCTTCCACCAGTCCAACATGACTACAAGCCGTTAAGACTCCTACCAAGGTCACTTCATTTGGCTTTACACCTAGATTCTTCATTTTCTTGAAAAGATCCAGAGCCTCTTCACCATCGCCAAATTGGGCATACCCTACAATCAAACTACTCCAGGATACAACATCAATATTTTCCATGCAATCAAAGAGCTTTCTACCTCTTTCAACAGATCCACACTTCATATACAAATCAATCAACGTATTCATAACCAAATTATCAAAATAGAGCCCAGACTTCACAGCATAGCAGTGAACTTGACCTCCCATCTCCAAAAAGGCAAATTTTCTGCAAGCCCCCAGTACATTAGCTAACGTGATATGGTCACACTTCCCATATAACAGCAACATCATTTTAAATAATGATATAGCTTCTTCAACCTGTCTGTGATGCATACACATTGTAATGATAGCATTCCAAGAAACTAGATCTCCATTGCTTCGAGTCTCCTCAAACATTTTATATGCATCATCACAACTTGAGCAATTAGCATACATTGTAAGCAGCGTGTTGCAGACTGAAATCTCGAGATCTAGTCCCATCTTTACAATACACGAGTGCACCTGTATCCCCTGAGATAGTGCAAATGTATCTGCGAAAGCACATAACAAAGAACGAACTGTGATATCATCTGGTTTCAACCCCAAATGCCTCATCTCAGAAAAAATCAACATAGCTTCATTCGCATCACCACCATTGGCAAAACCCGCTATCATTGCATTCCAGGACACTGTATCAGGAACTTCTATAAGATTGAATGCCGTTTTTGCTGAACTCAAGAAACCACATTTTGCATACATATTCGTCAAAGAACAACCTGTGAAAGAATCTCCTGCAAAACCATATTTTATGCTTATACCATGTACCTGTCTTCCATATTCAGGTTGACCAAGAAAGCCACAAGCACTGAAAACACTGCCAAAAATAAATTCGTTTGGATGGTAAGTACCCCAAATAAGCATATCCTTAAAACAGCTTAGGGCGTCCCACTCATAACCGAATTTGGAAAACCCGGATATCATTGAACTCCATGAAATCAAATCCCTTGATTTGATACGAGAGAAGACATCACGTGCAACATTTATCTGACCAAACTTGGCATACATTGTGATGAGAGCATTTTGAGAGATAACATGGGAACCAAATTCAGATTTAACCACCTGTGCATGCAGCTGGCCCGCAAAGTCAACGTCATTCACACTTGAACATGCTTTAATCACACTGCCAAATGTGAAATGATCTGGCATAAGACCGAGCCGGTGCATTAGGATATATAAATTTATGGCTTCAATATCTGGACCATTCTGTGAGTACCCAGCAATGAGTGCTGTCCAAGTCACCACATTCCGGTCCTGCATATTATCAAAGACCCTCCTAGCATCCTTCATAGACCCACATTTGCCATACATATTGAGAATATGATTCTCAAGGATAACATCAGATTGCAAGTTGAACTTCAAGATGTGGTCATGAATTCTTTTTCCATATTCAAGGGACCTTAAAGATGCGCATGCAGAGATCAAATGTGCATAGGTGCTTGGATACACGATGTAATCTTCATTTTGTTCTAGACTGTCAAAGCCTCGAAGGGCATCTTTGAAAAGCTTTTGCTTGCAAAAGGAGCTAATGTGATCATTGAAAGACTGCTCATTTTTTAAGTAAGAGATTGCAATGTTATTTTTAAGGTTGGCATAGATACTGGTACACCGCCGAATAGGCTGCAATCTTTTTGACATTTTCTTCTACAGCAGAAGGACAAAGAATTCCACCAGTCCATGTCTGTCATAATGCTAAATACCAGTGGACTGAGTGAAGATTCCAATCATATCCGCCACTCAGGTAATTAACATACATGTTGGATGGCAAGGCAAAAAAAAAAACTCAACCAGAAATGGGTATAGAAACTGTACAAAATACATCATAACAAAGTCAAAGTCCTTGAAGGGTAAGCTAAAAAAACCATAAACATAAAAGCCAACAGTTTAAAGAACGAACTTCACCATGTTTCGAACAACCAAAAGGAACAAAGATAATTTGTTGTAATTTACATTTCTTAATGGACCTTGTACCCAATCTTTTCTATCGGGTTATTTTAATTTCTATTTATGAGTTGGGAATCCTTTAATCCATTGAAAAATTATTGTGCTTGTTCATATCCATGTGACCAACACCCACATAGAATACACAGAAAAAGTTTTCTGCGAGTGATTAGGAAACAAATTTGAATTTAATGAAATCCTTTACAGAAAACTTACGATAAAAAAAATCTTAATACAGTAAAATCTAATCCCTGAAGTAGAGGATTTCAAATTGAGTCGTGGCTCAAAAAGCATGTTGGCAAGAACAAGCAAGAATGCTAAGTTACTGTCTGGAAGAATAAGACAAATTTATTTGTTGAGAAAAATCATTTCCAGCTTATTTACAATGTGTTGAAAATAACAGATGCTCGACTAGACCATTCAATTATAAAATTTTAAATGGCATTAAGTAAAACAAGATTGAGTCAGCCATATTTCATTTCAGTAAATAAATTATTGAAGTACCTTTACAAGTTTTGACTTATATCTGTACAAAGTTATGAATTCCATATGCAGCTGGGATCTATTAAATAGGTGGGTAACACCGTGAAATAGGTATGTGAGAAGAGGCAACATGATCTTACTCAGTTACTCAAGTTAACACAGCCCTAATTCATATTATCTGGCCAAATAAACGTCATTCTCCCAAAATTTTCATCACCCAAATGATTTCTTCTAATCGAAAGTTAGATACTGCTCCAAAAAAAAGAAAGTCAGATACTGCTTCACCCAAAAAAAATTAAAAAAAAAAGGCTCAGATGCACCAAACCATTCATAGTCTTTTGAAGCTCAAAATCATTACACAAAATATCCCATTTTCAATTCTGTTCTATGAACTCCACATAGCAATAGTTCAAAACATTTGCCTGTAATCCAAGAAAGTGTAACAGAATTCAAATGTAACACTTCCTGTGAAGTACGTTTGTAGCCAATTTTCTCTGTTTATACATAATCCAAATATATAAAACAAAATGGAAACATGTATAATAATTTTTACCGGTGAATGGTGAATCCAAACCCTAAAATTCTCAACAACAGTATGCGCCACAAATAAATTATACACAACAGTAACTAAGCTCCAAACAAAAGAACAAACCCATAAATGATAGAAACGAATTGCTCACTAAAAAAAGTGAGAAGTAATAACATTAGTTTCACAGTTGATACCTGAGCAAGTCAAACTCGTCATCAGGACAAAAGCTAGATCACCTCCGACATGATGCTAAACAACCCAAAAATGTGGGCTAAGCAAAAGGGAAAATGCTCCGATCCTATGGAATTTCTCTCCGGTTAATTCCATTTATCAAATCATTTATTTATTTATTTATTTTTTTGTTGTAAAAGTGTCAAGGAGATAAAGATTTGTTCACAGTTTAAAAATAAATATATTAATACCCGGGATTATTATTATAATTTATACTATATTAGTATTTCATCTGTGCGATGCACAATGTGTTATTTTTATATAATTATTGGTAAAATTAGTAAATATGAGTACTTGAATAAATAATTAAAATACAAATAAATTAAGGTTGAATTGGATTAAAGGATTTGAAATCTACGGATATAAATGTATCTTCATTGCTTAGATAACTTAAAAAAAATTCATCTTGATATTTATTACATTACAATTGAGATCATCACAACGGATTTCAAACCCTTAAAGTATTGAAATCAATTTAAATTCGTTGGAGGGATGTTTGACAAAGCTTAAAAGTTTTGTAAATGTGTTTGGAAAACTTTTTAGAAAACAGTTTTAAGCGGTTTAAATAAGCAATTTGACATCTTCTAATATGTTTTTATATATATATAAAAAAGTTGTTCCACCACTATTTTTTTTATAAATGTTTTATTTTTAATATTTTTCTTCTTCATATTATCTTTGTATTAAAATTTTTGTTATTTCATAAATGATTTATTTATCCAATAATTATAAATTTGATGCATGTAATATTTGTATTCTATACAAAAACAAAATAGAAATTTTTTAAATTTTAAAATATATTTTAGAATTTTTAAAGTTGAAATAGAAAAATAGAAAAAAATAATATATAAAAATAAATATAATAAAATATAGATACATAATATTTTGATAAGATAAGTTACGTTAAACTCTGTACAATTAGTTTAAAATGTTCTTTATATTAACAAAATTTAATATATATATATATAGTATATAAAGTTAAATAAACAAAAACAATTATAAGTATGATAATGAAAAACAATTTTAAAATTAAATCATATATTTATCAATATTTTAATTTTTTTTAATTAAACAGTATATCACTCAAATCATAATATTATATTTTCTTGAATGTCCTATATTATCTCTATCTATAGTTTTGAATTCAATCATATCTTATTTGAATTTTTAAATTTAATGATAACGTTTTCACTATATTTGGAAATAATTTTTCGATTGAAAAATATTATAGTTTCTATTTTAGTATTTTTATCAGCTTTTATATATATAAATATATATATTTAAAATATTTTAGATAAAATAACATTATCTTTTGTTGAATACTCAATATTATATCTATTTATAATTTAAATTCGATCACATATTATTGTATTTTTAAATTTATTTAATAATGATAATTGTTTACTATTTTTCGTAAAGATTTTTGGACGAAAAAGTTTCATGTTTATATTTTTAGCATATTTTTTTGTACATATATATATATATATATATATTAAAATTTTTATATTAAATAATATATCACTCATAATACTAAGTTTTTTTTTTATCTATACTGAGTATATGTATATATACATATAAGCAAAAAAAAAATCACATTATTGGAAGCAAAAATTAAATTCTATTTCATTACAAAAAAAATTATTTTTAATTTATTTTAACTTCAACCGTATTTTTATCTATATTTCAAATTTTTTATATTAAATAATATATCGCTCATAATATATATATATATATATATATATATATATATATGAAAAAAAAACACCTTAAGAACAAAAATTATATTTTGTATAATAATGAAAAATATTTTTTTAAAAAAGTCTATCGTATTTTTATAAAAAAACAAAAAATTAAATTTTGTAAGAAGACTATTTTGATTTTTGTTTTTAATTCAACCATATTTTTTATTTATATTTTTAAAATTTTAGTTTAACTATTTGTAGCTGAGTTTTCTGTTTTTATATATATAAATGCTAAATGTATAACAAATATCATGTATAATTTTGCTTTTAGTTTAATTTATCATGATATTTTGATATATTAAAATTCTGTATTGAATTTTTTGTGTTGTAAAATTTGGTGTACAAATTTTTTTGTATTTGGCAAAACAACCAACGCTAAATTCAAAAATTAAATTTTGTTTGATCACGATAAAATATATTTTAATTTTTTAAAATTAAATCATAATTTTATATATATTTTAAAATTTTTGGATCAAATATTTTATCATTTATAATATCATATTATTTTTTAAATATTCAATATTATCTTTATCTATAATTTTAAACTAAATAATATATTATTGTATTTTTAATTTTATGATATCTTTACTATTTTTGAAAAAGTCTTTTGGGCGAGAAAATTTGTTTTATTTCTATTTAGGTGACTTTTTTGTTTATATATATATAGATATAGATATAGATTTTAAAAAAATTTAGTCAAATAATATATCACTCAAATGATAATATTATATTTTCTTGAATATCCTATATTATCTCTAGCTATAATTTTGAATTTAATCATATCTTATTTGAATTTTTAAATTTGATGATAATGTCTTCACTCTTTTCGGAAATAATTTTTCGGTTGAAAAATATTATAGTTTCTATTTTAGCAGTTTTTTTCGCTTATATATATATAATATAAAATAATATTATATTTTGTTGAATGTTCAATATTATATCTATTTATGTTTTAAATTCGATCACATATT
Source organism: Henckelia pumila (assembly GCF_033568475.1). Taxonomy (NCBI): domain Eukaryota; kingdom Viridiplantae; phylum Streptophyta; class Magnoliopsida; order Lamiales; family Gesneriaceae; genus Henckelia; species Henckelia pumila. The sequence goes on along the minus strand of NC_133123.1, from coordinate 223,365,340 downwards.
ATTGTAATTTTAAATTTATTTAATAATGATAATTGTTTAGTATTTTTCGAAAATATTTTTGAACGGAAGAGTTTCATGTTTCTATTTTTAGCATACTTTGTTGCTTATATATATATATATATGTATATATTTTTATATTAAATTGTATATCACTCATAATACTATGTTTTTTAATCTCTACTTAAAAAAAAACCGTCATCACGACGGAGGGTTTTGCAGAACCCTACCCTATTTATTGAGTGAAATGGAAAAAGAGGTACGAAAGGTGGACTATGCCAAAACCTCATTGTAAATACGAGTGTGGACAATGCCATGAATAAAATTACAACTCTAGATTACAGCAATTTAGAAGAAATTCTAACATAAGGCAGCCTTGATTTGTCAAGCCTACAAATACCTTTAAGCATTCCATTAATTTGATGGGGGAGCAAAGTCGCGTCGCCTAGAAGCCCCATATTTGCCAACTCGTCTGCTGCGGAGTTTCCTTCTCTGAATATATGAGTTTTCTGAACCACAGAATAATTCAATATTTGATGTATTTGAGTGAGAGGATGGATGAGATCCCAGCTTGTGTGGTCATTATTAATAATGTTCAGAGCCAATTCTAACCAAAGTGGGAAGCAGTTATACAGCCTACAGATTTGTAATCCTTTCAGCATCGCCAAGACTTCAGCTCTTTTGTTTGTCCCAGTTCCGATATTTCCATGAAAAACCACTATCACGTCTTCCTTATCATTTCGAACCAGCCCTCCAATTCCCGATCTCCCATCCTCTTGAATGTGCCTGGGGATGAGGTTTTTAATCTCTACTGAGTATATGTATGTATGTATGTATGTATGTATGTATGTATGTATGTATGTATGTAAAAGCAAAAATAATCATCTTATTAAAAGTAAAAATTAAATTTTGTTTGATCACAAAAAAATTTATTTTTAATTTAGTTTAACTTCAATCGTATTTTTATCTATATTCTAAAATTTTTATATTAAATAATATATCGTTCATAACATCACTTTTTTTGAATATTTGTTGCGTATATCTATATATGCTTATAGATTAAACTAATCATCCTATTAAAAATAAATATTAAATTTTATTTGATAAAAAAAGACTACTTTAAATTTTTTACAATCGTATTTTTATGTATATTTAAAATTTATTATGGATTAAATAATATATCACTAATATTATTATTATTTTTTTGAATATTTGTTGAGTGTATATATATATATATATATATATATATATATATATATATAAAGAAACAAAACACCTTATTAAGAACAAAAATTAAAGGAAAAATAAGTTTTTTGGTCCAGTAACTTTACCCTTTTGGATTTTGGTTCATTAACTTTTCCGATGTGAGTTTTAATACATTAACTTTGCATTTTCAGTTTTTTTTAGTCCAACTGCATACGTGTCAATTTTTATTGGTTCACGTCATCATTTTGGACCAATCAGAAGTTGACACGTATACAGTTGGACCAAAAAATACTAAAAATGCAAAGTTAGTGTACCAAAACCCACATCGGAAAAGTTAATGGACCAAAACCAAAATATGGACAAGTTAATGAACCAAAAAACTTATTTTTCCAAAATTAAATTTTGTTTAATAATGAAAAATATTTTTTTTTTTTAAAAAAACTCTATTGTATTTTTATAAAAAGCAAAAAATTAAATTTTGTAAGAAGACTATTTTGATTTTTGTTTTTAATTCAATCAGATTTTTTATTTATATTTTCAAAATTATAGTTTAACTATTTGTAGTTGAGTTTTATGTTGGACAAAAACTCATATTATACGGTTTCAAGAGTCATTTTTTTGAAACAGATCTTTTATATGAGTTATCCATTAAAAATATTACATTTTATGCCAACAGTATTTTTTATTATTATAAATATGGATAGGGTTGACCCGTCTCACGGATGAGACCGTCTCACAGGAGCGTTACTCTTTATGTTTTTATTATAATAATGCTAAAGATATAACAAATATCATGTACAATTATATTTACAATAATAATATCCTGAGATTTTGCTATTTTATCGCGATATTTTGTATTTAATTTATCATGATATTTTGATATATGAAATTTCTGTATTGAATTTTTTGTGTTGTAAAATTTGGTGTACAAATTTTTTTGTATCGGAAAAAACAAAATAATCAACGCTAAAAGCAAAAATTAAATTTTGTTTGATCACGATAAAATATATTTTAATTTTTTAAGATTAAATTGTATTTTTATCTACATTTTAAAATTTTTAGATAAAATATTTTATCATTTATAATATTATATTATTTTTTGAATATTCAATATTATCTTTATCTATAATTTTAAATTAAATAACATATTATTTGTATTTTTAAATTTTATGATATATTTACTATTTTCAGAAATATCTTTTGGGCGAAAAAATTTGTTTTATTTCTGTTTATGTGACTTTTTTGTTTTTATATATACTAGTATTCCCACTTGTGCGATGCACAAAATTTTATTTTTATGTTATTATTGACATAATATGACTATATGAGTGTTTGAATAAATAATTAAAATATAAATAAATTAGGGTTGAATTGAATTAAAATATTTGAAATTTACGGATATAAATATATCTTAATTGCTTAGATAACTGTTAAAAAAAATTCAACTTGATATTTATTACACCACAATTGAGGTCATCACAATGGATATCAAATCTTTAGATTATTGGAATCAATTTAAATTCATTGTGGTTGGATTGATGTTTGACAGAGTTTAAAACTTTTGTAAATTTTTTTGCCAAAATTTTTAGAAAACAGTTTTAAGCGATTGAAATAAGTTATTTGACATCTTCTAATATGTTTTTATATATATATATATATATATATAAAGTTGTCCACCCCTATTATTTTATTTAAATGTCTTATTTTAATATTTTAATTTTTCATATTATCTTTGTATTAATTTTTTTTATTTTCTAAGAGATTTATTTACTCAATAATTATAAATTTGATGCATGCAATATTTGTATTCTATACAAAAGAAAAATATAAATTTTTAAAATTTTAAAATAAATTTTAAAATTTCAAAGTTGAAATATAAAAATATAAAATATAAAAATAAATATAATAAAATATAGATACATAATATTTTAATAATATAAGTTACATTAAACTTTTTACAATTAGTATAAAATGTTTTTTATATTAACAAAAAATTAATATATAAATTATATAAAATTAAATAAACAAAAAAATTATAAGTATTATAATGAGGTATGGACGCTTTGATCTTACAGTCATACCGTTTAAAAAAAAAACTCTTCTACAGTGTTTGTAGATCTTATGAGTCGAATCTATCGGAAGTATTTAGTTGAATTCATAACTATTCTTATCGATGATTTTCTTGTCCTTTTGGAACGAGAGTCGTACTCATTATGCATAGCCTTGAGAATCGTCGTACAGAGCTGCGAGCCAAGCAGTTGTATGTTACTCTATCGACATTTGAATTCTGATTGGATCGAGTTGTCCTTCCTCGATCGTATTATCTAGATGTGAAAATTTATGTTGATCATCTCAAGACCGGAGTTGTTATGATTTGATCTAGATTGACGTCCTTACCTGAAATTTGAGGATTATGGGTTTCTATCGCAGATTTATTGAAGAATTTGTATCGTTGTGAAGACGTTTACTCCGCAGATTATGTTCTTATGTCTGGACTTAATCTTATGAGACCAGTTCTTATTGATTGAAGAAGAGATTGATCAGTGCTTCATTATTCTTTATTTCTTCAATATTGATGACCTTACGGTGCTTTGCACTTCTTCTTATTGAGGTTCGAGGTATATTCTTATTCACAGGAATTATTTTTTTTATCATGAGCATCGAGGCAGCTGAAGACACTCGAGACTCAATGTCCGATTCTGGATTTTGAGCTCGCAGCGATCTCATTGATTAGAAGATCTGACATCTATTTTCTTATGAAGAGATTTCCGTAATCTTTCCTGATCTGGGAAGATGTAGTACTGGTTTCGCCGTACATACTGAGTATGAGAAAGAGAAGATGATTAGAGGTAATGAGGTATTTCTGATTGGAAATCTTTTCTATCCGGAGTGATTGTATGCAGCAGCTGATGCTCTGAGCCGAAAGGTCTGTTCTTATTTTATCTACTATCGACATTCTACTTGATTGATGAATACGACACTTCTGGATTAAAAATTCGAAGCAGATAGGAGGTCTATCAAAACTTTGCTTTTGAGCCGAATCAGAATTGATCGAGAAGATCAAGATCGTTCAGAGATTTGATTCGATTTTCAGAATTCGATGAATAAAAGTCAGAACTGATCCAGTCTAAGATTCAGGTTGGTTTTGATGCTTTATTGTGTTTAAGCATATTGTTGTGCCAGGTGATTCTGATGGAGACAACGTATCTTGAGATTGACACAATGTAGGCTATTCCGTGTTCTTTCATACGATCGAAAGATGTTTGATGATTTGGGAAATCAGATGAGATAGAAACAGATGAGGAATGATGTCCGAGATATGCTTTCTTTTCGATGTTCTAAACTGTCTGCAGTTGATAGCAAAGATAGAACGACCCAACGGTCTGTTATACAGTTTATTCTGGTTCAAAATGGGATATAGATCATGTTTCTGATGGATTCGTCAGGAAACTTCTTTGAGTAGTCTGAGTTTGAGGTACTATCTGTTTAAGATTGACTGATTGATGAAATCTGCTACTATATTCCATACAGAATGATTCTCAGACATAATCAGATGATAGATATTCTGTCAGATTTTCGGTTTGCCGAATTTAATCTTTTCAGGCAGAGATTCTTGATGTACTATTTTCTTCTGGCATAGTCTTCGAAGAGGCTTTGTTATTCGATTACATCCGAGTTCAATTGTTATCCTCAGAATGACGGACAGTCAGAACAGACGATTTGGGTTTAGAGGCTTTGCCGAGCTGTAGTGCTGGGCCGGCCCAATATCTGAATAGCTTGTTTTGGGCTAGGTGAGGGTGAGAGGTCCATGCCATCCCTTAAGCTCATTTATTTTACCAAACTTGATAAATCATGGTACCGATCCTAAAGGTCCATGGTTCGAATTAGAGGAAGTTATGAAACTCCCTGATCTAGGGAGGAGAAGATCTTGAGTTTGGTGCTTGACTCTTGCACTAGCTGACGAGTGTCGCTAACTCCTATGAAGTTCTTGTACAACAACTATCAAATGATTATCTGGATGGCATCGTGCGATGAGTTGTACGATGAGGAATAAAAATCTCTTTTGAATTGGGATGATTTTCGATGTTCCCCGAATTGGGACCAAATTTATTCGAGGTTTGGATGGACAGATGAAGATTTTCAAACGAGAATGAAGAAAACACAGAACAGATAGACGAGATTTCTCCTTTCAGAGGGATTGTCAGATGAGGAAAGAGAGGGACCGTCTATGAGATTCAGATGAGGAAAGAGAAGGACCGTCTATGAGATTGTTGAATCTCACTAGAGTCTGGAGATGATAGGTGATCTTGCCTACAGACTTGTTTTGTTCCGTCTCCTTCTGGTTTTTTTCACGAGGTGCTTTTCCGTCTTTCGATGTGGATTATCACCAGATTCTCGTTGTTGATTTACCAGACTAGATTTTCTTATTCTCTTTAGCTGATGAGACCGGAATTCGATGAGATACCGAATTGTTTGAGACGACTGATGTAGAGTTTTGACCGAACAGAGGAGCAGCTCGAAACAAACCGTTTCAGTTTGTGCTAGTTCAGTTGAACTATTGCAGATTTGAAGAAGAGATCTGGGAGATAGAGCCCAATTTAAGACAGCGTTTTCTGGACGTATTCTGAGAAATGAATTCTCTTGCAGTTTTGGGTTTTATCCCTTAGCTTTTGAGATAGGACAGTGTTCGATTTCGAGGATGAAATCAGTTCTTAGAGGGGGAGAATTGTAACGGCCCAAAATTATCCTAAACGGGATTTTAGGATATTAAGATGATAATTAGAGGTTAAGAAATTTGAGGATTGAATTGTTTTTCGATAAGGGACTGAACTACAATTTTTTTGAAGAATTCAGGGACCAAAGTGCAATTTTGCCACTTTTACTTGGACAATAATATATAGGGAGAGAGAGAGAGAGAGAGAGAGAGAGAGAGGCGTGCATCACCATCTTCTTCCCTTCCTTCTTCCCCTTCACGCCTCCCTCCATTAAAACTCCTCCCAAGCTTTTCAGATTTCATCCCGAGCTCGATCCGTCCGGTAGAAACTCAATCTGAAGACATATTTGCGATCACGGCTACGAGAGCTCCGTTTTACCGTAAGTTTTTCTTCGATCCAATATACTTTGATTTTTGGATGCCGTTAGAATTCGATGATTTTTGGATATGTTGTTCTTGAGCTAAGATAGATCGTATATTTGAAGTCGGATCGAAAAAAGAACGTCGTTCGGATTTGTTGTGATTTTCTAGGCTTTATTCGAAAATTTGGAGTTTAGATTTGTTGGGATTGGTTTGTTTTAGATGAATTTTTGATGTTGGGAGTTATATTGGATCTATTTATTGCTGTCTGTGATTTTTGGTTAATCAGATTATAGCCGTTATGCCGCCGTTTGAATTTTCAAAATTTTGGGAGTTTTGTTTGAGTTTTGGGTTAATTCGAATTGGATGGATTGATATTGGATTGTCTTATATCTCCATACAGATTGGTTGAAGATCGTGGAGTTCAGAATTAGCAGCATTCGAATCGTTGAAGATTTGATCGAGAACGGTAACAAGTTGACTTTAATCGTTGAATTACGATTGAATGGATTTTGAATTGAATTCTTTTTCTTGTAGCTGGTCCGGATTGCAGCTACGTCAAATCAAAGAGAAGGTAAGAGACGACTTAGACTGGAATGGAACGAGTGACTCGAATCCAACTTGATTCGAGTGTTCCGAAGAAATCACATACTTGCATGTCACTTGAATTATATGTTTGATTGTTTGCCTGAATTTTACTTGCATTCATATTGAGCCTGAATTCTTGATTTGAAAGGAGATAGACGGCCCGAATAATTAGACGTTCTGGGGAATATAGACGAGTGGCATTGGTGGGCAGAATTACTACCAATTATCGAACAACTCTCTGTAGTTGCCCCAGAGTCTAGAGGATGAAAATATGCACCTTCCACCTCGAGCAGAAGAGTCGGTGAGTCGTGTGATATTTTGTCCTCGGGATCCCAAATAAAGAGCAGAGAATCATTTCCCTTTGATTATCAGATATGAGAACCCAATTTGAAGACATGCATTGCATTTTATTGCATTTCAAATGGAGTTTTCGATATGCTACTTGACTTGCTTGTCTTGTTGTTATGTATATCAGGATTTGATATGTTACGTGAATTATATGTTATGTCTCTTTTACTGGGAATATTATTCTCACCGGATTATCCGGTTGTTGTCTTGTCTTTGTATGTATGCTTGGCGACGGGTGGGGCAGGACCGAGTCAGAGATCGCATGGCTAGGTGGTCGAGTGATAGAGTGAGGACTTGGAGTTGGTTTTAGAAGTCGAATATGTAATTCAAACTTGTTATGTTTTTAGTTTTGGTACTTGGAAGTGTTTAAACTAGAAGCAATGCATGTACTACCGAATCGCTTATATGTTTAACTTTAGACTTGTAATGTATTGTATTATGCGAGTTATTTGTACCAAAGCATGTTTTGTTGTTGGGTTTTTATGGTTATTCGATGTTTCTCGGACCCCCGAGTATTATTGATGTTGGAAAACTGTCCTGGAATGAAGGATTTCGCCCAGAAGTAGGTGAGCCCGAGCTGCAATTTTTGGCGGCCCAAGCGCACTTTGTTCTGAGTTTCTGTTTTTCTTTTCGGAAGTGAGCGCCCAAGTTGCAAATATTTGCGGTTCGAGCTCAACCCCTTTTGAAAAAAAAATTTGTTTAGTATTTAGCTCTTTATCGATGATTGTTTAATTATGTATCTTTTAGATGATTAGAATACAGGTCTTCGAATACAGGTCCTCACACTTCACGCCTTTCTTGAAATCCTTCATGATCTTGTTTCCATGTAGGCATGTAGTCCTTATCCTAATAGCATGATCTTGTTTTCTTCATTCAAAATTGAATCTGCAACGATAAAGTATCAAGTGATTAAGTTATGAGAAATAAAATATATTGTATAAGTATACAATATATCATATCTTATCAAATAAGGAAATAAATCAATTGAAACTTCAAGTCCAAGAAAGACAAAAAACTTAATTAAATCTTTTAAAACCTTATAAGTGATTTAGGAAATAAATATTCCCTTTAGGAGAGTGGCGCTATAGTAAGTTGAGAAGTTTCCAACTTATATTTATTTTTTTCTCATGTTGCTCATCCACCTGCGTAAGGTAGGTAGTGTAGCGCTTAATGTCGTTACATAGATCTTTTTTTTATTCGGCTTGTGTCGATGTCATCATGCAGCTCTGAGTTATATTCCCTAAGTTGTTCCATCTATTGGGAAATATTTTTTATCTTAATTTCGAAGAGGTCTCTTGCCTTCCACATTGTTGGTTCTCCAATATTTCATTAGCTAGCTTAATCCTTAGGTGTCTGATCACATGTCTATTGTGGTCCAAGGAAGTCGGGCCATATGAAAGGAATCTCAGCACGGGTTTGGCACTTCATTTCCTAGAATCAATCAACGGTAAAGCTTTAGAATAGGGTAAATAATCACAAGAAAATCGATTTCACATACAAAATTATTTTAGTGTAGCAGCACGTTGGGAGGAATTGTTTTGAGGAATTTTTCAAAAATGGAAAGTTTTGAAATTTTCATGAGCCGAGAATATAGTACATGAGGATCGTGGGATAGTTGACGGAATCGGAGTTCGAATTTCTTATGAAAAGTTATAAATGTTTCAAAACTTTCCCAAAATAACAAAAACATAACTTCGTAGGCCTAAACGATGGAATTTGGTCGAAAGAAGGCTTTTATTATCGCAAAGAGAACTTCATTATGACTATCGGTCATTGGATTGTTTCGGAGGAGTATGCATTACGCCTTTTCTCCATTATATGAAAACGTCAAAAAAATTTGAAAGGATCCCAACCGGATTATGAACCTGGTGGATCTGCTACCACTTAAATGTCAAGCCTCGAGATTGAGACGTGTCATCGGCATTGTATAAAAATTTGAAACCATGCAACAACAAGCCACATAGTACATCAAATAGCCAAAAGCCAGTCTATTACATAAATTAGGACTGATTTTACAATACATAACATAAATGCCTAACCGATAACGTAAAGGAAAATCAAACTAAAATAGATGCTTAAAACTTCATGTCTCCAACTTGATCACCAATCCCAAAACATGTTTTTTTTTTCAATCCTCTTCCTCTTGATCTTCATCCTTATTTGGGGAATAAAGTAGGGGGTGAGTGTTTGGAAAAACACTCAACAAGTGGAGACCAATCATATACACGAATATCAGAATATACATATAATATGAGTTCAAAAGTGACGTGTGGCAAAACATTTAGTGTCATGAGTCAAGACATGGAACAAAGAGAATTCAAAACAAGACATCAAGATATATCATAAACTGAACATAACTTGTACAATGCACTGAAATTCATCTCATTATCGATGATATACTGATCAGTCATTAATGGTTACTCCTCTACAGGGGCTAGACCTTATTGGATGCTTGGATCAGCAGATGGACATGGTTTAAGACCAATACAACCCATTTTAATGTCATTATCAACCATGAATGGGATGTTACAAGCCTGGTTCAACAACTTAGAATGCTATTCTAGATTTTGAAGTTTCAGTAGTCCAAGAATTCTAAGTTATGTGTCCATTTATAGGAGATGAATTCCAACATTAATAAATATAGACAGTACAAACAAAAAGTATCATATGATCGACATTGAAGCAGAGAATGTCACGTGTCTTTTCCATCTTCCTTAATATAGTACTGAGACAATAAATTCTTTTGGACACAAGTTCAAAATGGAAACCAACGGCTTTAATGTCATTCAAATTCCTTTGTCTTATCTGAGAACTGATTATACCCAAATTAATTATTTGGGTCCATTAAAAAATGGGTCTAGATAATTGTAACTTTAAGCCCAATGGGAGTCCATTTACTTCAAGCCTATGAAAATTCTATAAGTCTATCTTCCTTATATTTCATAGTAAGTTCTCATTTTATGCTTTTTTTTGTGCTCTCAAGCCTTCTTTATCCTCTCTAGTTTTGGGTAGCGCTGAATTGAGCGTTAGAAGGTTTTTGCCGGACACTCTCCGACGCCTCTAACGGTCGTTCTTGCCATAGATGATAATCCATTACTTCACTTTTGGGTTCGCAGGTTCGACGACTGCAAACCTAATACTGACACTCCTTCAATCTCCTGAATTTCAGGTATTTTGTTTGGTTACATCAAGAACATTCCCGACACTGTATCAGATATAACTTGTTGATTGAGTAGAGAATTTGATCAGATTGATTGGATGGAGTCCTGGATTGAGCTGTATATCTTGAACAGATTTCAAGCAAGTCTTGTCTCATATCATATGTTTGGTTCAGTTCATTTTGACTATAAACAGCCTGATTATCCAGACCACGTCAAAATTAGGTGATGGTTGAAACCAGACTACAAGACTTGCCATAGAACCAGCGCTCGTAACTAAGGTACGAGCTGCTTGGTTCACAGATATTTTCATAAAAGCAAAAATACGAGATTGTATATCTAGAGCTAAGATGTTACAATCTTCAATTATCAACCCCAGATGGAGTGAATCTGAGGCCGGAGAGGTCAAATCTTGCACTACCATAAGGGCATTTGTCTCCACAAAGATGTTTGGAAAGTTGCTGGTGTTTTATCCAACTAAGGGCATCCCTAATTGCCTAAGCTTCAGCCAAAGTAGCATAAAAAACAAACACCGGGGAGAGAACCATGCATTGCCGCTAAAACACTGCCTAGTGAGTTACAAATTATACAACCGTATCACATATGAGAAGGGTTGGTGAACAGTATCGCCGCATCAACATTACACTTTAGAACATTAATTCTCGCTGAATTAGAACAAATCAAAGCGCAAAATTCGTCTTCAGATTCATGTTGACAGATTAGGCACCACTCGACAAGGAAATAAAATGAAGATTCAGCCCTAAAGGGGTGTCCAAGTTGGTGAAGCAGGTGAACTATTGGCCAAAGGGCAGAAGTTCGATTTCCCCTGCCAACACTTTTTTGGACTAGCCTGTCACACGGGATTTGCCCAGTATGGTTTACCTGACTAGCGTAGTTTGCAGGCTATTGCGTTAGTCCCGGGATTTACCCAGAGCGCACACAGGGATAGCGGCTGCTGATTTTCACGTCAAAAAAAAAAAAAAAAAAGAAGTTTCATAAATGAAGAAAATTTGACCCAAAATGATGCGAATCTCGTGAAGTACGTTTCATCTTGTTGAACATATGAAATCAGATAAAGCATTCAGTGGTGTACTTGAAAAACCATCTATTTTCTCCTTCAGACACGAAAGTTTCTCTCTTATTTCTTGGCCTTCTTTGAGGTTCATTATTTTTCTGATTGCTGATTCAATCTCCTCTCTTTCGAACCCGCATTCCAATTTGATCCCAAGTTTCCAGACGTCATTTATGTATCGGGAATTCACCATCTGATCTCCAAAGAAAGACGAGCAAATCATGGGAACACCTTCACAAATACTCTCAAGAACAGAGTTCCATCCGCTGTGAGTCCAAAATCCACCAACAGCAGGATGAGACAACACTTCTTGCTGAGGTGCCCATTTAACAATATATCCCCTTTCACTAGTAATCTCCAAGAATTCATTCGGCAACGATTCGAGCCATTCCGAGCCTTGTACTAATCCAGGCCTGACCACCCACAAGAATGGCTGCATACTATTGGCTAGACCCCAAGCCACTTCTATTAGAGTCTTTCCATCCATTGCTGCAAGGCTCCCGAAGCTTACGTAAAGAACAGAATTCGTTTTTTGGGTATCCAGCCAAGAAATAGAGCTCCTGTCTTGTGTCAACAAACTGCTTGAGGCCGCGGAAAAGAATTTGTGGAACGGCCCGATTAAAAACGTTGGCAAACGAAAATGCTCTTGAAGATTGGAGAGATTCGGCTCTTCGAGATCTTGGAAGGTGTTGAAAATCAGGCCTGATGCTTTCTTTGTCCCTTGGATCATATCATTTATGATGTTGAGGGTATCATTCAGGTTCTTAATGTGAATTCCTAGTACGTCTTTCACTTTAAGTGGTGGTAGCTCCAAAACTGGATCCTCCCAGCTTCTCGAATCTGACCAACAAATTAATTTAACGTTCGATCTTATATCAGAAATAGGAAACAAATTAAAAGTTCATGCATTAACCCCTGCAAGAAAGTAGTGAAACATATATACCCAGAGGCAGATTGAGATGAGAGTAGAACCCATTTTGTTGAAGAAGAGGAAGAGCAGCAAAGGCTAAAAAGGAGCAAACACTGCTAGTCCTGAGCACAATCCTTGGTATGCCAACATCCTCCGCAACAGCTTGCGAGGAATATATCATAGCATCCGTAATCATGCAACAAATATCATGGTGGGCTGATAATAACTTCCCCAAGCACTCTCTCAAGAGTGGGATACAGTGGGTGTTGAGGAGATGGAGGACACGCAGAATGTCGTGTTTGGATGCTTCATCTTCCGACACTTGGTCGGGGAGGAGATGAAACTTGAAGTGAGGGTAGTTGGATGGATCAGGGGAGTTGTATCGAGTGTGTATGATGGAGATTGTGAAGCCTTTGGAGTGGAGAATGTTGGCTAGCTGAATCATTGGGTTTATGTGGCCTTGAAATGGTAGGGGGAAAAGGATTACCCTGCGTGCTTTATCCATGGATACACTATTCTTATGTTCTTTTTTGCTCTGGTGTTTCTTGGAACAGAGACTGTGCATAGATATATGGAGAAGGATAAGATGTTATATATATATATATGGCTAAAATTTTGAAAAAAGTTCAAATTTAAAAAAATAATAATTAAATATGAAAATTTTGATCCGTGTTTTAATGTCCATGAACCACTGTCAAAAAAAATTACCAACTACTGAAACACGTTTCTCAGCCACCCACAAAAGTGAAGATAAAAACTGTAAGTATATATATTATATTTTATTATATGTGGGTGCAGGTGCAGCATGTTTTGCATACGTAAGCGCATATGTATGCACTTAATAGTTAATAATATAATATAACAAACTGACGACTAGTGTTCCTGTCATGTCTTGTACTCATTATTTTCAAGATCTTGTTGTCTCCCTACTCCTGCTCGCAAGCTCAGGGCATCTGCAATCATATGATTTTTTACAAGCTAAGCGCAATCCTGAACTTAAAAATTTAACTTTTTCGTGAAATTTACTATAACACATCATTTATATTATAAAATAAAATTTTTATAATTACTCTTCACATCCTAAACCCAACTACTAACTTTTTTGAGGGTTCCACTAATCAATTCTACATATATTAAATAATTATTATTATTACCTACATTTAAATTTAAATTTTATAATAAAATAAAATTAATTTTAATAAAATAATGCTAAATACGTAAAATTAGATAAAAAAAATTAAATTTTTAATTTTTTATCTAATTAATTAATCTTTGATTAATTATGTTTTAATTTTTGGATTGATTACGTAAATTAATGTAAAATGATTAGATTAATTGTGTTTTGATATTTTTTATTTAACATTTCAAATGTTATTTGAATATTTAATAAAATAAAAAATGATATGATGAAAATATTAAAAATTAATAATAAAGCGTGAGTTCATGAATCACGGTAGTAGACAACAAAGCAAGATCAACATAAATTAAAATTTAAAAATATAAAATTGCACAATTGACAAAGACTGAGATGAATTTAAAAAAGCATAAATGTGCACAATCGAAATATTTAATGATAAAGTTGTTCCTCACTAATTACTTCCGTCTAGTGCCCATATGTGTTCAACCAAGTCGGCGCGAAGTTGGTGATGTGCTTCTCTGTCACGTAGTTCGTTATAATTATTGAGGTACTCACGAAATTCTTGGGTAGCTCCCATGACAATTCGTGCTGGTGGAGGAGTGTCTTCATCCGACCAGTTGACAGATTTATCACCTTCATCTTCAATAATCATGTTGTGCAAAATAATACATGTGTACATGATATTTCTTAAATCATTCTTGTAATAAGATCGTGCAGGACCTCTAATTATTGCCCAACGAGCTTAGAGCACTCCAAATGCCCGTTCAACGTCCTTTCTTGCAGACTCTTGTCTCTCCTTGAATTTCTTCCTCTTGGGATCCTCTGAGCATGGAAAGCTCTTGACGAAAGCAGCCCATTCTGGGTATATTCCATCTGTAAGATAATATCCTTTTGTATAATTTGTCCCGTTCACTGTGAAATGAACATTCGGAGCATTTCCTTGTAGGACGGCGTTGAACAACGGTAATTCGTTAAGAACATTTATATCATTACGCGATCCTGCAACGCCAAAAAAAGCATGTCATATCCACAAGTCTGTAGAAGCGACTGCTTCAAGAATTATCGTTGGGACACCGTAATCACCTCTAGTATATTGTCCTTTCCAAGCTACAGGACAATTCCTCCACTCCCAGTGCATGCAATCAAGGCTGCCCAACATTCCAGGGAAGCCGTGCTTATCTTCATGCATTTGAAGTAATCGTTGAGTGTCTGCGTCATTGGGTCTTCTCAAATATCGCGCCCCAAACACATCAATCACGCATCTACAGAAGTTGACCAAGCAGTCCAACGCAGTTCTTTCACCCATCCGTACGTATTCATCGAGAGAATCGGCCGGAGCTGCATATGCCAACTGACGAACAGCCGCTGTGCATTTTTGAAGTGGCGACAAACTCTGTCTTCCTACAGCGTCTCTACTCCATCGAAAGTAGTCCGAGTTATTTGTAAGAGCATCGACTATGCTAACGAATAACTCTCTGCGCATGCGAAACCGCCTCCGGAATACTTCAGCGTGGAATGTAGGATTCTCAGAGAAATAATCTCTGACAAGGCGAGAATGCCCATCTTCACGATCCCGATTTACATATCTCCTTGAGTTTCCAGATCGTGGATTCCTTTGGGTGCTTTGGAGTCTACGCTCTTCCTCTTCAAGCAACGTAATCATCATTCTATCTACATCATCCTCTGCATCTTCCCACATCTCATTTCGCCAAAACTCACGAATGAGACGTTCGGTAGCACGACGTGGATCTTCAGACATGTTTTTTTTTTAAGTTTTGAAAGGATGAAAATATTGAATGAAATAAATTAAAGTGTCGTTGGTGTATTTATAGAGTGAAAGTTTCAATTTCAAAAACTATGTGGCACATAATTCAATGCAATTTTATCCGTTGCACGCAATTCAACGTAACATTATCGTTGCACACAATTCAATGCAATATTATATGTTTACGCAAATCAATGCAATATTATCCGTTGCACGCAATTCAAATTTGTTCTATTCGTTACGTAAATGCAATATAAATTTATCCGTTGCAATGTAATGATTTTTTAATCCGAGCAAATTTGTATGGTTATTTTATTTTTATTTGTATGTAATTTATAAAATTTTGAATTAAATCAGTACAATGATGTAACAAAATAAAACGCAACCTGATATATTACGAACTGATAATAAATAACAACATAATTAATCGCATTCGTACACAATTGACAAAAACCGATATAAAATTTAGAAAACATAAACGTACACAACACAACAGACACAAACATAAATAGCATATGAAAATAAACACACACAACTGATACATCTACTGCCACCCACGTCTCTTTGTAATTGTTTCAACTACTTTCATATGCCAATGAAGTTGGGTCTCCGTCATACCACTTGTATCCTTCGTAACTATTTCATAATCTCTTTGTTCCAATTCCAATGCTTTCTGTTGCAGCTCACCGTCTTTCTACTTAATCTCGGCTTCCTTATTTTTTATCTCAGCTTCCTTATTTCTTAGTTCGGCTTCCTTCATCGCCAATTTTTCTCTTTGATAATCGTGCATTTGTTCCCACTTTAGTGAGAAGTCTTTGTCATCCGTGATCTTATCCTTTTGCTTTCTTTTAGCCTTTTGTTGCCCTATTGGACGTGCTCGAACTTCAAATACGTCATCAGTATCGGGATTGGTCGAAGATGAATGTCCCCCTGTCTCGGATGTTCTCGACTTCTTGTTAGAGTGATGTCCAAGTGACTGGGGAGCCCATTTCTCGCATTCCATCACAATCTTCCACACATGTTCATATTGGAATGTCTTATTCTTGTTTGACATTTTCCACATATCATGTGCAGCAGCTAAAACATCAGCGTCACTTTGACCACTAGCCCGATTGTTGAGCAAATTGTTGTACCATCCTGAAAACTTATCAACATCCGACATAACACGATAATAATGCGATTTTATCGAACTTCATTCTCTCATTGGTGTTTCCACCGGTCGATTATCATTATAGTATGTGGCGGTACTTTGCTAGAAATGCTTACTTTTTTGTGCGTTTCCAACTTTTGGATCGTTGGTAGTAGTACCCCAAGCTCTCGCAAGACATTTCTCTTCTTCAATTGACCACATCACCTTAACTTTATTACGATGAACATTTTTTTGTTTTGCACCCGAATCATCATAATCGAGGTTAATATTTTCTATCCCAGGCTGCGTCGAATGCGGTGAAATTTGAGAACCGAACCTTGAAATTGGTGTTGTTGGCTCTCTGTCGGATCCAGATCCTCCGAAACCATAGCTTTGAGATTCACTCATCCATGGTTGTGGATGATGGACTGCGTGAGAATGATGTGGCATCATATGAGGGCCACCCCTTGGATTATAATATTCGGCTGGGATCATTGGGTGATAAAATTGAGGGTTGGGAACAACATTCGAACCCGTGGAAATATTTTGTGGAAAATTATGACCAAAATTCGAACCAATGGGATTATTTTGTGGAAAATGAGGACCAAAATTCGAACCAGTGAGAATATTTTGTGGAAAATGAGATGAGTAAGGAAATTCAGACGAACGAGGTATGAGACGAGAACGAGATTGCGAATTTTGAAAGTTGGAATTTCCTTCCGAATTTGGAGAATCCAAATCATTGTTCAATGATCCAGAGAATTGATCTGCCATTGGATTTTTGTAGTAAAATGCATTGGGAATATTTTGCAATGCGAAAGTGGAATGAATACATGAAATCAGATTCATGCCTTTTATAAAAAAATTTATTTTCATAATTTATATTATTAATAAAATTAAAATAATTTTTTAAATATAAATCTTATCTGAAATCTTATCGTTTACAAATTTTTACCTTGAAAATCTAAATCAAATTTTTAAATATTTTATTTAATAAAAAGTTATATATATATGTATAATATAAATTTATATATATATATATATATATAATCAATTGCATGGTGCCCATGGCCCCCATGCTTATTAAAGAGGTGCGCAAACCACAATAAATTTTTTTTTTATTATAAAATAATTGCCGAAGCTGGCGTTCAAATTGGAACGCCAGCTTCAGCTTTGTAAATTGAACCTGCAGGCTGCAACGCGTGCAGCTTGCAGGTTCAACTTTTTTTAAAAAAAAATAGTTAGCGTTGCGGTTACCCTAAGGAATTCATGTTTTGCTACCTACGTTGTTGTCATATCAAAAATTAAAATATTATATATATATTTTTTAAACATCTCTTCGTTAATTATCATAAACTTATTCTTTTTATGGTCCTACTTTCAATTTTCTTATTTTTATTTCAAATTTCATTTTTTATTTATAATTTAATTTACCATATAGTCTTAATTCTTTTCAATTAAATTTTTTTGAACAGTATTTAAATTTTATTACATTAATTTTATGATATTAATAATTTGACAAAAATAAAGTAAAAAACTATACAAATTATTGTGTACCGACTAGTTTGGATCATTTGAAATTTATTTAATGAAAATTAAATTACATAAACTAAGAATATAACATTACATAAACTGGTGAAATGAATACAAAATATAAAAACCAGAAAAATAAAAGTACAAATACAAATCCTCAACTACAAAAACAAATACAAACACAAATACAAACAAAACTACAACTACAAATTCAAATCTACTACATATCCCATTTTTTTTTAATCATTTCACGAGCATGGAGATGCACACGAAGTTGTTCCTCTGTCATTTCTGTGGTATCTTTCATGAAGATGTCATACTCATGTTGGAAGACTTCAGATTTCTTGTTTTCATTAGCAGCATTTAAACCCTCCAATTTATCCAGTTTTCGGTTAGTGAACGCTGTAAATTTTCCAATACATTAGCCATGCTTTCTTTATCATCTCTTCCGACATTGTAAATTTTATTTTACCCTTCCTCTTAGCTTCCTTTTGGCTAATTGAACGAGCGCGTACTTTATATTCATCCACATCAACACTCATGTCCGGATTAAAAGATGATGCGTGTGCTCTTGATTCAGATGCCCTTGTATTTTTCCTGAAGTGGTGGTCTCCTGATTGTGAAGCGTACTTCTCACATTCTCTGAGAATTCTTCAAACATGTTCGTACTTGAAAGACTTGTTCTTTTTATTACTCATCCACTCTTCATGTGTTTTTGTTAGTATATCATCGTCACTTCAATCGCTTGCACGGTTGTTATGCTACTTATTATAAATTACACTAAACTCACTCACCAACCTTTGAAAGTTAAAGAAATATGATTTACCTACTTCAATTGTCTCTCCATAGTTCCAATAGAACGATGTTCGTTGTACTTATCTGTAATACTCTTTCAGAAAGCTTCCTATTTTTTTGCATTGCCAATCACTGGATTGATGCTTATAGAAATCCATGACCTCGCGAGCACCTTGTCTTTTTGTAGTGACCAAGAAGTCTTCTTCTTCTTCAATCATCTTTTTCATATCCCGTCTCTATATTCCTATTGAGGATAATGTTATCGAGCCCAAATTGAGATGAACGTTGCGGAAATTGAGACTCCGGTACATAAGTTGGTGTTGAAGCCTCTAAACTAGCTTTTCTTGATTCTTCTAAAGGGAAATTGGATGTTGTTGGATTATAAAATCCATAAGGAGGAGGATGCCCCATGTAAATTGGGTTGCCCATCATCGAAAAATAATCATGAGGATGCATAATATGTGGAGCTCGGTGGACATTATTCGGATTAATTGGATAATTTGGAGGAATATGAAAATTATGAGGATGTTGTTGTACGTATTGAATGTTTGAGAAATTTTGAGAGTATTGAGTAGGACGAACATTGTAATTTTGAGAAGATGAATTTTTTCCAGAATTTGAAGAGTTCAAGTAATTCATAAAAGCTCTGTTGTAATTTTCATCCATGCTCGATAAATTACGAAAATATGATAAAAATGAAGGAAGATGTAGAGAGGAATATTATGAATGAGATGAAAAAATAAAGAATTGAGAGAGGTATTTATAGGAGAAAAAAAAATAATTTCTGTAATTTAAATTTAAAGTGCAAAATTCTGAAAGTTTATTGCAGAACGACCACGAATTGTGCAAAAATGATGCAAAAAAACAAAAAAGTAAACATAAAAAAAATACTGCAACATGCAGTGGGACCACCGCTTCCTGCTGCTGACACGCGCGTGGTCCCATTGCCTACTACTGACGCGCGTTTTCCCAAGAAGGGGTGTGCACTACATTCCTCCTCTTGTGGTTTGAAAAGTATTTTTTAAAAAAAAAAAGAAAAAGAAATCGGTCCCAAAATCTTGGGACCGGTTTTTAAAATAAAAAAAAAACCCATATTCATAAGTCATACACAAACACACATAAACCCACACACACACACGCGTGCGCACACACATACATATAGATTTATATAATAAGAGGAGAATGATAGAAAAATTTAAATAAACTCTTAAAGCATCCACAATTGGGAGCACGGGTGTGAGCTTCGACTTTTATACTTTTTTCGAAGAAAAATAGATATATTAAAGCAAGTCACGAAGAATTACATCATAAATTACAGAAGACGAAGGAGCCACATGGCCATCTAGACCAGACAAAGAACCAACTTTTCTAGCTAACAAATGAGCGGCATTATTCGTTGATCTACAAACAAAAACAAAATATAAAGATTGGATACCCAAAGCAAGGATTTTGCAATCTTCAATGATAAGCCCGACCAAAGAGGAATCCGGTGTTGTAGAGTTTAAAGCTTCAACAATCAAAAGGGCATCGAATTCAACCATAATTGACAAAAAATTCAGAACTTTTATCTAGCTTAAAGCTTCCCTAATACCCAGTGCTTTAGCGATCGAAGGATTGGTAATACCAGGAAAGCTACCATGAACGCTGCAAAAACAAAGCCTAGGTTGTTTTTAATGATACATATATATCCTGCCTTTCCTTCACATGTAAAAAGTGTTACATCAACGTTGCATTTCAAATGGGTTTCCAAAGGAGTTTGCTAGCAAGAGAGATGTTGTTGTTGATTATAAGACAACTGCATGGTACAGAGGTCTAGGATTAGCAGCTTGCCATTGAGAATGGATATCCAAAGCTATTTGAACAATAAAAGTTGTTGATTTACCACCAGTATTCCACACCATTTCATTTTTGTTCTGCCACAAGCTCCACATAATCACCCCATAAATCTCGACTTCAAGAAAAGAAGAATTTGTGACCAATCTGTTCCACCACCCCACAAAAGATCCCTCAGAACCAACATGAATTCCTAGAGAAGTATGATTCCATATGCAACAAGTTGTTGGGCAATAGACCAGAATATGTAAGTCATCCTCCGGCTCATTATGATGCATCGGGCACCACTCTGGAACACCCAATCTTCTCGACGTAAGGATGTCCTAGTTGGTAAGAAAGATGATAGAATTCTAAAAATAAAGTTATGAATTTTTTGTAGGATACGCAACCTCCTGACAAAGTTCCTATTAACTAGCACCGAATTCGGATTCTGTTCATGAGATGTCAATAAAAACTTGTAGCCACTCTTGACCGAGTAATAACCCTTCGCATCGTTGCCCCATATCCAAGTATCTTCACAAATTCTCCTACTCAAAGGAATCGATAAAATCAGAATTTGATCCTTCTCAATAAAAAGCTCCTTGATTAAATCATGTAGTGACCCGAATCCAGAATTAGTGATTAAATGGTAATTAATCGAGTAACCATGTTTAGAGTTGGAAAAACAAGGTTAAGGAGTCTCTAATCGGGATTAAGGAGTTGAAAATCAGATTCAAGATGTCCAAAAATGGTCCGAAAGGTTCCAAGTGATCGGGTGGATCGGAGGATCCGAACCCTAGGATCGGACCATCCAAAGATATAGGGTTCGGAGGCTCTGAACAAGTTCGGAAGAGGGCAAGATCGGACGATCCTATCATGCGTTCGGGCGATCCGAAATAGTGGAGTTCAGAAGGAGAGTTTGAGTTCGGAAGATCAATAGTGATCGGATGATCCGATAATGGATCGTACGATCCGAACTCAACCTAGACAGGTGTCTTAGCTCAATCATCGAGATGATGCCATGGATGACGTATTTTCATGGGTTTGGACGATCCGAAGAGCAGGATCGAACCATCCGAACAGTTACATGGATAGGTGTGTGATGTGCATGCACTTGATTGGACACGTGTTAGAGATCGGACGATCCAAAGTCTAGTTCAGACGGTTCTAAGTGCTGGCAGGACACGCAGTTCACATGCAGAGATCGGATGATCCAAAGGTGAGGATTGGACCGTCCGAACTCACTCTATATATAGGAGTGTCAAGGCTCTTATTCAAGTGAACCAATTTCCCTTTTCCTCTCTCTTTTCTAGCTAGTTTAAGGGCCTTTTGGGCATTATATATAAAGGCTAGAAGACGACGGGGTGCTGCAAGAGTTGTAACAGAGTTGTGCCAAAGTTTTGGGGCAATCTCCATTAGTGGGCTGACGGCGGATGCAAGTATGGTCCGAGTTCCTTTAAAATATTAGGGAGTATTTAATAGCTTATTTAATTCTTTTAGAGCATTATTAGTGATGCATGATTATCTTGCATTGTAGTGTTGGATTGTAGATGCGGGAAAATCTAGGAGTATATTATTAAGGTACGTAAGTACTGACTGAGATTGTCAGAGGATATGCATGCTTATGTGTTTCATTTATGTGTCATGATTGCATGTTACTGCTTTGAGATATTATGCTGCATGTGCATATCATATTGAGCATATGTCTCTTTGAGATGAGCCAGTTTAGGGTCGCTCAGCCCTTGTTAGGACGTTGTGTTGAATCCTGACTTTTGGCGATAACAAAAAAATACATCGTTGTTTTAGATCGGCCACCATTTACTTGTATACACAGGTAATCTACCGACGTCAAGACATTAGCTGACCAAGAAATATCAACTGGAATAAGCATTATCAGCTGATCAAAGCATGTCAACCGCTACTTGTCAACCGAGCAAGACATATCTACCGGCTAAGGTATCCACTAAACTTCGAAGGTGTAAAGATACACGCCACATTCAGAAGTCACAGATTCCCAAATCTCGAAAAGTTGACAAGACAACTTAAATGCAAAAGAACGAAGCATTTAAGGAGCCGTCTGATAAAGTGAGAAAGCCATAAATAGCATTTAATGTGAAGACACATTGAATAGACAATTAAAGGCGCTCCTAGTACAAGATATTCAAAAGATATTAGCATTGTTCACATATCAGAGATTGATATCTGACATCATAGTTGCTTTCCTACCGTTGACAGAAGAGAAGACGTTAAAGAAAGTTGATATAAATATCAGAGCCTCTCTACAAAGAAGAGACGTCACGCTTACAAATAATTTACATACTTGAGCTCTTCAATCTACTTTGAAAACTCGACCGCTCATTCAACCCTTAGCTAAAAAGCATATTCGATCTACAAGGAGATATTTTCAAGGGTTACTCAATCCAACTGTTGTTTAAAGAACACTATCTGCTACAAGGATTTGAGAGTCTAAGTCTTTAAGAAACTTAGACATTTATCATCACCAACTAAAGAAAAGTTTGATAAGAGTTTTAAATCTTATCACTGTGAATCTGGGAGTTCCATCTTGGGCATTGGATAAGTCCTAACTTGGATCGAGTGTATTGCAAGATGTTGTAATAACCAAAGTCTTCTAGTGAATCCTTCCGAGGTGGAAGAAGGGGTGACGTAGGAGATTGAGCTCCGAACATCCAGAAACATATCTGTGCTTACTTACGTTACTGCATTACACTATTATATCATTATCATCTAGCATATTAAG